>NC_059191.1:3425100-3567600 GCF_020631705.1 Daphnia magna
AATGTGAATACACTGTTATATTATGAGTTTATAACTCTACGTGTAAAAAGAATCTAAATATACTTGTATTCAATGGGAATACACTGTGATACCATGAGTATTTACTTATATATATAAACAGGATCAATATACTTATATTCAAGTGAATACAAAGTTATATTATGAGTTTATACTTTAATTTAATAAAGAACCAAATATACTTGTATTAAATGTGAATACACTGTGATACTATGTTTTTTTACTTATTTAAGTAAACAGGATATACTTGTATTCAATGTGAATAATCAGTGATACCATGAATTTTTACTTCAACATGTAAACAGAATCAAATATACATGTATTCAATGTGAATACACTGTGATACCATGAGTTTTTACTTCTACATGTAAACAGAATGAAATATACTTGCATTCAATGTGAATACACTGTGATACCATGAATTTTTACTTCTATATGTATACAGGATCAAATATACTTGTATTCAATGTGAATACACTGTGATACCATGATTTTTTACTTTTATATGTTTAGCTAACAAATATACTTGTATTCAAATGAATAAACTGTGATTCAAGGGAGTTTTTACTTCTATATGTAAACAGGATCAAATTTACTTTTATTCAATGTGAATACACTGTGATACCATGAGTTTATACTTCTACATGTAAACAGAATCAAATATACTTGTATTCAATGTGAATACACTGTGATACCATGAGTTTTACTTCTATCGTTAACAGCTTCAAATATACTTGAATTCAATGTGAGAACACTGTGATACCATGAGTCTTTACTTCTATTTGTAAACAGGATCAAATATACTTGTATTCAATGTGAATACACTGTGATGTTGATTTGTTGTCTATAACCAAACTTCCCTTCCCCCTTCTATCTGTCAGAGTGCCTTGAGAGACCACTAGTTGGCTCTGCCAGTCCATAAGCAAGTGAAGTCAGTGGGTGTCAATCACCAATCTTATGTATTGTGTCTCTTCTCTCTGACAGGTATGTTATTTTGCTGTCCCTCTCAATATTCGTAAGAATGATCTTGATATATCTTGATGTGAATTACCTCATGCTAATTTTATGTATTGTGTCTCTTCTCTCTGACAGGCTTTATCTCTGTCTATTTGTGAAATACAGAAGCTATCAGATCGAAGTCAAGATCACACAGCAACCTCTGGTATTAGTTCATATTGATTAATAGTTAACAGGTTATGGGCCCAGTGCTATAATATTCACCACATCTATTATTTCAAGAACATTCTGTTGCTGCCAAGACCAGCATGTCAGTTTTCACTGCGAAGGATGTTGCCCACATTGACAAAGCTCAACGGAGCCAACTTCCAAGTATATGGAAGTTCCAGACATGCCTGATGCTTCGCAATCACAGCTTGATGGATCTAGTAATTGGAACAGAAGCTAAACTGGATCCAATCGTGGCTTCAGGCGTCACCACCAATCAAGCAGCAATCACCAGTTGGAACAAAAAAAGACAACACAGCACAGTTACTGATTTCGTCCACCATCTGCTCTGACCAACAACGTTCCCTCATTACCTGTACATCAGCCACAGAAATGTGGAAACGAGTCATCAGTCAGTTTCGAACAATCTGCTGCAGAAAACAAAATGTTTCTTCTTCAACAGTTCCTGAACTACCAGTATAAGGGGAAGGTCACGATATCTCCAGTCACGTCACGGCCATTGAATTAATGGCCAGCCAACTACAAGATGTCGGATCTCCAGTTTCGGACGACCAGGTCATCACCAAAAATTGCTTCAACTCTTCCTCCCTCTTACCGACACGTCATTGCAGCCTGGGAGAATCTGGACGACAGCAAAAAGACAGTCAATCTCTTGCGAGCTCGACTTATGAAGCAGGAAGCCATGAATCAACAATACGGTGAGGTAGACAGTGCTGATGCTGCTTTCTTTGCTAGGAGAGTCAATCGACCAACTGGAGGGCATCTTATTCCGGTACACAAGAACCCAGCAAACCGGCTCCTGTTTGTAACTACTGCGAAGGACTTGGACGAAGAAGCAATAATCACGAAGAGTCAAGATGCTGGAAGAAGAAGAAAGATAAAAGGCAACAAGAGAGACGCCAGAGCCAACATCGCCTCTAGCAATCCAGATTGGCCACCCGGCTACGCTTTCACTTCTCTGTCTTTGCTGTCCAATGTCAAGAAGTGCAATCAAACTGATTGGTACGCGGATTCTGGAGCTTCGCAGCATATGAGTGATCAGTTATGGCAGTTCCAGAACTACAATTCCAGTCAAGCCTGGCAGCTGGCCAGTGAAGGGCATCGGTCTGGACAACGATCCATTACAGGTGCATGGCGTCGGCGACATTCCAATTCGGTGTCGAGTCGATGGCAACTGGTTCAACGCTGTCATTCACGATGCCGTCTATGTCCCAGGGTTGGGGGCAAATCTTTTTTCTATTCGATGCGCCACTAAACTCGGGGCGGTATGCACGTTTTCTGGAAAAATGCTAACCATTGCCAGAGAAGAAAAAGTTTTAGCTGTAGGCGTCTGCCAGTCCACCAACCTCTACCGTCTTGACATCCAACCTGCAAGGAGACCTGAACCAGTTGTTGTTTCATCGGTAGCCCAGTTGGCCAAAACAAAGACTCATTCGATGACTGTGTGGCATCAACGTCTTGGCCATGTCAGCGTTTCCACCATCAAGAAAATGGAGCAAAAGGGTATGGTTAACGATTTAATAATCGCACCCGGTTCAGATGTTCACCATGTTTGCTCTGGTTGTGCTTTCGGAAAATTGCATCGTTTACCATTTCCAACAGGCAGGAGTCGGGCACTTAAAGTCGGCGACCTCATTCATTCAGACGTTTGTGGCCCTATGTCGAAGGCATCACCTGGTGGAGCACGTTTTTTTGTTACTTTTAAAGACGACTACAGTGGGTACTGCGTCATTCGTTTCATCAAGAAGAAGTCGGAGGTTGCAGAACTCTTTCAACATTTCGTCTTGAGAGTAGAAGCGGAGACAGGACAGAAGGTGAAGACCCTCCGTTCAGATAACGGAGGGGAGTACGAGAGCCATGAACTACAAAACTGGATGAAGAAAATGGGCATCAGACACGAGACTAGTGTGCCGCAAACCCCTCAGCAGAATGGAGTAGCGGAAAGGCAGATGCGGACTATAGTAGAGATGGCCAGAAGCATGCTACATGGAGCAAATCTTTCAACTGAGCTCTGGGCGGAGGCATCAAACGCAGCAGTTTATATTCTTAACCGAGTCTACAGCAGCACTGCCCTAGAAGAGAAGACGCCATATGAAATGTGGCACGGAAGAGACCCAATCTGGCTCACGTTCGAATCTTTGGATCGACAGTTTATTCACATGTGCCCAAAAAGGAAAGGGGAAAATTCGATCCCACTGGAAGAAAATGTGTCTTGGTCGGCTACTGTGAAACTCAGAAAGCCTTTCGGCTTTGGGATCCGTCTGCAAGAAAAGTTAGAATTTCTAGAGACGTATTATTTGATGAATTTACCTCTGATCATTTAGATACTATTCCCGAGTTTGAATCGACGTCTACTCCTGCTTTCGAACCAGTCGAAGAAGAATTAGCTGGAGAGCTTAACGACATTTTTGTTCCTTCCGAAGAAATTAGTGAAGAAGAACTGGACATCGCTCCTGTTGATAGGCCTGATCCAGTCCACCCGATTCGAGTGTCAGCAAGAATGAACAAAGGAAGACCGGCCGTCTCTTGGGCCGATGAATCTCAAACGCCAACCTATGCCGGCCTCGCTGCAGTAGACGCTGAATTATCAGAGCCATTGACGTATCAAGAGGCAATGGATTCCCCTCAAGCAAATGAGTGGGTGGCTGCTATGGGTGAAGAGCTGGCATCATTGAAGAAAAATGACGCGTGGAGCTCACCGAAATCCACACCAAATAGGAACATCATCGAGAATCGGTGGGTATACAAACTAAAACGTGACAACAGTGGAGGCGTCGTACGTTTCAAGGCCCGACTAGTAGCGAAAGGCTATACTCAGCGTGCCGGAATTGATTATGAAGAAACTTACAGCCCAGTTGTTCGCTACGATTCTTTAAGAGCAGTTTTTGCCATCGCTGCAGCCCTGGATTTAGAAATCGCCCAATTGGATGTAAAAACTGCCTTTTTATATGGTGATTTAAATGAAGAACTGTTTATGTCCCAACCTACCGGTTTCCTCAGCAAAGGTCAAGAAAAACTAGTGTGTCGCCTGAAACGCGGTTTGTACGGTTTAAAACAAGCGTCCCGATCCTGGAATTCAAAATTCAACGAGTTCATAACAAAATACGGACTTAAGCCGAGTGTAGCAGATCCGTGTGTCTATTCTCTCAATTCCGACGGTGTCATCATCATCATGGCCATCTGGGTTGATGATGGGTTGGTGTGTAGCAATCATCACTCCAAGCTGGACGACATCGTGCAGTTTCTAAGTAACCAGTTCGAGATGACCTCGGGGCCAGCAGGTTGTTTCGTCGGCATTCAAATTGTGAGAGACCGGGAAAAGAAGACCATTCATCTGCATCAAGAAGCGTACATCAAACGAGTGCCCACTAAATTTCAGATGGAAGAATGCAATCCAAGAGGTGTTCCCGCTGGATCCACACTCACGACTTTCTAAAAGGGTCAGCACGATTGAAGAAGAATATTCCTGCCCGTTTCGTGAAGCCGTCGGATCGATAATGTATGCCATGACCTGTACTCGTCCTGACATTGCTTTTCTATAGGCCAAGTGTCACAATTTTTGTAGCAGTCCCACCAAAAGCCACTGGGAAGCTGTAAAAAGAATTCTAGGGTATCTAAAAGGAACTCAAGACCATGGTGTTTCCTATGGAAGCAGTGACGACTTCAGGCTGACGGCGTATTCTGACTCTGACTTTGCCGGAAATACCGACGATCGACGCTCCATCAGTGGAACCGTGTTAATTCTAAACGGCGGACCTGTGGCTTGGGCCAGTAGAAAGCAGAAGTGCACTTCCCTATCAACAACGGAGGCCGAGTACGTGGCGGCAAGTTCTACGGCTAAAGACATCACATGGTTTCGTCAACTACTAGAGGACGTGGGACATCAACAAACTTTTCCAACAACACTTTGGTGTGATAACCAAAGTGCCGTCCGTCTGGTGCGGAATCCGGAATATCACCAGCGTACGAAGCACATTGATATTAAATACCATCATATCCGTGATCTTCAAGAAGCAGGTGTCATTGACGTGACACATATCAGCACGAAAGATCAACTTGCCGACCTTTTCACCAAAGGATTGGAAGCCGGAAGATTTCAGTATCTTGTTCAAAGTATTGGTGTATTCAGTTATGAGTGGGTGTGTTGATTTGTTGTCTATAACCAAACTTCCCTTCCCCCCCCTTCTATCTGTCAGAGTGCCTTGAGAGACCACTAGTTGGCTCTGCCAGTCCATAAGCAAGTGAAGTCAGTGGGTGTCAATCACCAATCTTATGTATTGTGTCTCTTCTCTCTGACAGGTATGTTATTTTGCTGTCCTCTCAATATTCGTAAGAATGATCTTGATATATCTTGATGTGAATTACCTCATGCTAATCTTATGTATTGTGTCTCTTCTCTCTGACAGGCTTTATCTCTGTCTATTTGTGAAATACAGAAGCTATCAGATCGAAGTCAAGATCACACAGCAACCTCTGGTATTAGTTCATATTGATTAATAGTTAACATGTGATACCATGAATTTACTTCTATATGTAAACAGGATCAAATATACTTGTATTCAAAGTGAATACACTGTGATACCACCAGTGTTTACTTCTATATGTAAACAGGATCAAATATACTTGTATTCAATGTGAATACACTGTGATATTATGAGTTTATACTTCTACATGTAAACAGAATCTAATATACTTGTATTCAATGTGAATACACTGTGATACCATGAGTTTTTACTTCTATATGTAAACAGCTTCAAATATACTTGAATTAAATGTGAATACACTGTGATACCATGAGATTTATCTTTAATATGTAAACAGGATCAAATATACTTGTATTCAATGTGAATACACTGTGATACCATGAATTTTTACTCCTATATGTAAACAGAATCAAATATACTTGTGTTCAATGTGAATACACTGTGATACCATAAGTTTTTACTTCTATATGTAAACAGGATCCAATATACTTGTATTCAATGTGTATACACTGTGATATTATGAGTTTATACTTCTACATGTAAACAGAATCATAGAATGTGAATACACTGTGATATTAGGAGTTTTTACTCCTATATGTAAACAGGATCAAATATACTTGTATTCAATATGAATACACTGTAATACCACCAGTATTTATTTCTATTTGTGAACAGGATCAAATATACCTGTACTCATTGTGAATACACTGTGATATTATGAGTTAAGGCTTCTTTTTTGTAAAGAACCAAGACAATTAATTCTTTATTATTTTCCTTATTTTTTCCCTACCCTTTTCTTACGTGACATTAATTTTCTATACGCCCATTTTTTCTATGTGATTGCTTTTTTAGAAGTCTTACAGACTGATTTACCCTTCAAACGTTTCAACTTAATTTTCTTGTAGTTCGACCTTCACGAACCCCGTATCAAAACTTTTGTTCTATAGAAAATAGAGTGAGACAATTTTCACAATTCAGTTCTAAACAGTTGTTCCCCAATTTTTTGTGCTACTGAAATATACTTTCCAAGAAACAACGATGAAAAAGTAAGTTAAAATATTAATAGATTACATTTGGTGGCAGCGGAGTCGAAATCGGCTTTCGTGTTAAGCTGAATAGCGTGTGTTTTTTTTTATTGTTTGTTTTAAATTTTTATGGTAATAAGTGCTATTTTATTGCCTACTCTTCGTTTGTTGGCTTCCTATTTGGTTCAAATTTTTTGATAACTTTCTATAGTTATAAAAGAACATGCTTTGTTAGAAATTAGTTCGTTATAAAAGATGAGGGCAAATGAGGAAAGCAGTTTAGAAATCACTTTAGAAAGAAGATCTGTAAGAAAAGGGCCACTAATACAAAGATTTGTTCGATCAGTACGGGAAAGATTCACTCCTTTAAAATCCGGAGGCGGGTCGACGTCAATTTTGAGAAATAACGAAAATCTAGGTGTCGAGCTAGATAGTGATAGCCCACATCAATCCGATATGGATCTTCTTGATTCCAATGAAATTAAAGAATTGAGAAATGATGATCAGTGGAATGAAGTACTTAATATGCAAGTATCGTCACAAGACGAAACCGTAGTCGAACCCTGATAGGTGAGGAGACAAGAGAATTGTTATCATATAATCAAATTCTAGAACAGGCTCGGGCAATTACGGACCTTGAAAAAACAACAGATAGGGTAGAAAACATAGAAGATATCTCTATAGATTTCCAAAACCTTGAACTAATAAATGAAGAGAACCAAGATCAGACATGGTTTTATCAGCAATACGGAAATTCGAGAATAACGGAAATTCCTGTTGACGATCTTATTTTTGAATTGCAGTATTTACTTCGAAGTGAAAAAAAAGTAGAGTTAACAAACAAAGAAGTAGGAACAGCCTTAAGAGCATTACTCTTAACCGAACCCACAATTTTGACACCAATTGAACTCTTTAAGCACTGTGGTCTAAAATCATACTACGAAAGTACCGATTCAGAGTATGAATCAGTGCACTCGGGAGAACAACAAAGTAGGTCAGAATCAGACTTAGTGCCCCAATCTTTAGTAACAATTGAAACTGAGTAGGAAACTTCTAAAAACAGCGTACCCATCAAAATTGTAAGAGCGGAAATCCACACGCAAGGTGATCAGATTCCTTTAGATTGTCCTAAATTGACCCCTAGTACCACAACAATCACTTGTCCGGCGGTTAATCATTCAGAGTCAAGTATGAATACTCAAACTCCTCAATCACAGTTAGCGTCCACTCCGTGTAACTATTTACCGTATCAAGGACTAGAAAGTCGGAAAGTCTCCTTTACTCCAGCGTCGATCGTTGAGCAGTCAAACAAAATCATGCAAAACAAACCGTCAGAAGAAACAAATCAAGACATGTCCATTAAAATATACGTTAAAGAATTGAGCCGTTTGATAGAATCCGGAATGGATTATGAGGATGCTTCTAAAGCAGCTGATTGTATTGTGCAACACATTCTAACGAATACTAAACGTTACATTATTCCTCTCAGAAAACGAAGCATAATGGACAGCCTGTTTACAGAACTAGCTCTCAGCCTTCATATCTTACCTCAACCCCTTTTCATACAACAACCACTTGCGTTAAGTGGACAAAGTGTAAAAATCCCAAGCATGTACAGTATCCTGCACAAAAATCCGAACACCGATTTAATTTTTTAAAGCCACCTATTGGCGGGGTAGCGGGTTTTTTTTTTTTGTAAAGGGGGAGGGTAGACGGGGTGATGGACACGACAGGGCAGGGTTGGGTAAGTCTAAACCTAAAAAAATGCCTTAAGGTATTACGCTTTAAGGCAAGTTACAGGTCAGGACATTTTTGCAACCCCCAGGGTGGTGTGTTTTTTTTACGACAGTTGGAAATTTAGGGCTTAGGCTTGGTAATGTTGCTTACCGAAACAATTTAGCTTAGGTTCCAGCTGCCTGTGAATATTCACGTCGTTGTCTATGGCGTAGGTGTAGCGTTTCTAAATGTGATGCTGGAGATCGATGTTCGATTCCAGATGTGGTGAGGAATTATTGTGGTTTTCTTACGAAAAATTCTCGTTTATATATAAAACAAGTTTTCATCGAGCAATATGTGTTTTTTTTTTTGTTTATTAAATAACTTAAAAAATAATAATTCACTTCGTTCTAAAAAAATTAATATTCCCAGCATATTCGAATGAAAATATTATAAAGATACGAAATGTTTCGCAATTCCTTATCGGGAATCGAACACTACTCTACGGCGTCGCAATCAGATGCTCTACGCATATGCCATCTGTATTGATATAATTGTGCACAGGCAGCTCTCTGACTTATTTTGGTTAAGGAATATTACACAGCCAAAATCCAACATTTCCAACTGTCGTTTTTAAAAAACACATCACCCTGGGGGTTGCAAAAATGTCCCGACCTGTTACTTGCCTTAAAGCGTAATACCTTAAGGAATAAAAACAAAATTTCTAGACTTACCCAACCCTGCCCTATGTGTCCATCACCCCGTCTACCCTCCCTCTTAAAGAAAAACAAACAAAAACCCTTTACCCCACCAATAGGTGGCTTTAAAAAATTAAATCGGTGTTCGGATTTTTGTGCAGGATACTGTACAATAAGCAAAGTAATAACGGTGCAACTCCAAAGTACTCAGTTACCAGCTCAATTCCTAAAATGAATCCCTTAGTAATGTGTTCGTCAAAAGTAAACAGTATAGGAAACACAAAAAATTTTATTTCTAACGCCATCGATAAAAATAAAAAGTTACAATAAAGCCAAGCAATGACGTTATTTAGTAACGTCGGAATTTACGTAGACCGTGATCGCTCCGGTCGCTTTCATGACGGGCTTGCACATCTAGAATCGGTACTGGTTTTAGGCGATTTTGAGGAGTCAAGAAAAATTATCTTACTACGCTCTAAATTGTATGGTGAAGCGACTGATGAGTTTGATAACTTTAAACTTGAAAACCCAATTAGCGCGCAAATTTACGACAGAGTAAAATGGCGTTTAATTAAACTTTTCCACTCTACAGAGACCAGATCTAAACAAAGCGTTGAATTTCATAATATGCAACGGGAACCCGAAGAGAATATGAAACGTTATGCGAATCGTATACGCAAGGCCTTCCACTTAGCGTATCCTATAAAATCCACGATAGATAAAGCAACAGCTTTTTCCAGAGAACAAATCATGATGGACAGATTTCTGGAAGGGCTGTCTTTTGACGTCCAGACCAGACTTAAGTATAAAGAATTCGCAACTTTTGAAAAACCCATAGAAAAAGCTGAAATGACGGCCATGGCAGTAGAAGAAGCCCAAGTTCCAGACTAAATGCTTTTCAGGCCAAATACGTCGAACCTAATAGAGAATTGACTAAAGTAAAGGAGGCTTTAGATCGCCTTAGTACCCAGGTGGAATCAAACACTTACCAAAAACATTTAGAAGAAAACATGGAGAAAATGCAGACAATTATCTACCAGGAGAAACGTGAGTTTTTCACAGCGCTCACCACAGTTAAACCCTCCAATCAATAAAACAGGGGATTTATATTTTTGTGATTTTCACAACGATTGGGGCTATCACTCAATAAGCAATTGTAAAGCAAGGGAGAGTCAAGCTAATGATAAATGTTTTCGTTGTAAAGAAGTTGGACACAGGGCAAACTTTTGCCCCCAGATAAAAAATTTGAAACCCAGTCCTCCAGAGGGTTATGACGGAAATGGAAAAAAACTCACTTCGTTTGAAGAAAGGGGAAACTAAAAACTACCGAAGTAAGCGTTGGTCCCCTCGGTGGAACTAAGAAAAAGCCCCGACATCAGAAAAATAGTTTAGCAATAAAATCTACAGTTCCTAGGATAAGAATAAAAATAGGAAATTCTGTTGTAATAGCGCTGTTTGACACTGGAGCCGAGAGAAGCGTTATTAGCAGCACATTTTTTCATAAGCTTAAAGAAGGAAAGGAATTAATTAATTTCACTAAAGAGGTATATGTGGATCTTTTCAGCATAAATGACAGGCGCCTCGTCACGGAAGGCACAATCACCGTTAACTTTTTTGTGGCAGAAGAAACGCCACGCCAAGCACTTAGGCAGAAATTCCTAGTCGTAAATGGAATTGTTGAAGATTGCGTTCTAGGGGGCGATGCACTTTGGAAGCATCACTTTATCTATAACAACAGTCCATCTACCGAGTCCCGGAAATTGATCACTTCCAGGAAACAGAAAATCCCTTTGAGAATAGCAAATCTTTGAGAATTCCTCCAAATTCCACTTATTTCCTAGAGACTAGAGAAGAGGAAACTCACCCTTTCAACCCTCTCAATACTTGTCCTTTTGTTAGATGCAGTAATATTCCCTCCGGGCTAAGCTTGGAACCCTACATCTCTACGACACCAAATCGTTCGCTCCGTGTTGTGGCTGTTAATGGAAAAGATAAAACCATATTTCTACCTCGCCTTACAGTGTTAGGAACCCTTCGTATTTCCAGACCTTCAAGAAAGCCTGTTGAAACAATCGCTTCAATTAGCGTAGCTTCAGCTCCAATCAACACAGCAGCCGTTGAGTCGGCTCTTCCAGACATAGATGAGGAAAACAAAGAGAATTTGCGTAGATTAATAATAAATAATTATAACAGTTTTTCTTTTAAAACAAGTGAGTTAGGCCATACTACTTAAGTAAAACATGTCATTGACACACAAGGACAAGGTCCTATTCGTCAAAGGGCATATCGCACGTCTCCAAAGCAAAAAGAGATGGCTAAAAATATAATCGAGGAACTGATGCAAAATAAAATAATTCGTTATTCAATGTCCCCGTGGGCAGCCCCGATAGTATTAGTAAGTAAGAAAACAGGGGATGTCCCTTTGTGTGTACATTTTAGAAAATTAAATGCAATTACAAAAAAAGATTCTTTCCCTTTACCTCGTATTGACGACGTTTTAGACTTACTGGTGGGACAGAGGTATTTTTCCATATTAGATCTTGCCTCTGGATATTGGCAAATTGAGCTCGAGGAGGAATCCAAAGAAAAAACAGCCTTCATAGTCGATGACAATTTGTACGAATGGAATCGTTTGGCGTTTGGTTTAACCAACGCCCCGGGGTTGGTCAAATTGGTTTTACCAATTTGAAGACTGTTTTTTCCCTCTTAGAAAACGCTCACCTAAAAATGAAATTGTCAAAATGTGAATTTTTAGCACAATCCGTTTCCTATCTTGGACACTTAATCACGGCTGAAGGAATAAAACCAGACCCTGCTAAAATTGAAACCCTTGTGAATTACAAAAGACCTGGTACAGTAAAAGAATTACAATCTTTTTTGGGAATAGCCAGTTACTACAGACGATTTGTAAAAAATTTCTCTACCGTCGCCCACCCCTTGTTATCACAGACTAAAAGAAAACCTACTGATAGTGTAACTTGGAAAACAGATAAAATTGCAGGTTTTGAGTACTTGCGACAATGTTGAATATCAGAACCTATCTTGATATATCCGGATTTTTCAAAGGAATTTCTGATTTACACGGACGCAAGTAACTATGGCTTAGGAACCGTCCTTTCTCAGATGAAAGACGGAAAGGACCAACCTATAGCCTATGAAAGCAGACATCCTAATTAAGGGGAAATCAAGTATTTGACAATAGAAAAAGAGGCCACAGAAGTAGTGTTTGGGATAAAACGTTTCCGACATTACTTACAAGATCAACCTTCTGTTATTGTAAGCGATCACAGGCCTCTTCAGTGGTTGCAGACTTTTAAAGACGAAACAGGGCGACTAGGAAGATGGGCGATCTTGTTATCTAATATGAAGTTCAGTGTTCAGTACCGACCAGGTCAGGTACACGAAAATACTGATTTTCTTTCAAGAATACCGATGAATCTAATATCTGTCATTCCTCCAGACAACAACGTAATGTGTCAAAAACAGCAGAAAGACTCTCTGTGCAAAGCAATCGTTACGTTTTTGGAACAAAATGAACCTTGGAAAAAAGAAGATGGCCCGATGACTTCTTGGGTCAGTGAAATAGATTATTTCTTTGTTGAAAATGGTCTTTTATGTAAACACTACGAACCTACGTCAGTGAAAAGAAGAAACTTTGAACAGTGTCAAGTGGTTGTTCCACTTTCTCTAAGAAAGCAACTTTTACAAGAATACCATGATTCCCCATTGTCAGGACATATGGCAACTAGGCGAACATTCTTTCGTCTAAGGGACAAATACTGTTGGCCTACCATGTTACGGGATGTTAAGGAATATTGCACTTCTTGTGAACCTTGTGCGCTGGGACGTCGAGTGCACAGTACGAAAACCTTTCTCAACCCGTTAGACCTCGCTACAAGACCTTTTGAAGTATTGGGCTTAGATTTTCTAGGTCAAATGAAACCTCATTCACTTCAAGGAAATAATTAGATATTAGTAATCACGGGTTACTTTTCTAAATGGATAAGAGCCATTCCGCTTACCAACTGTACCGCCCTCAGTACTAGTAAAGCCTTAGTAGAACGAATTATTTTACATCATGGTCTCCCGAAAGCAATAATTACAGATCGAGCCAGTAATTTTACTTCTGAATTATTTTCTGGGCTTTTTTAAGCTTTAAACATTAAACGCATGAAAACAACTGCGTATCACCCTCAGACTAATGGGCAAACAGAGCGATTCAACAAAACTGTTGTTGAAATGATAAGGAAATATTTGGAGAATGGATTCGAGCGGGGGGAGGATATTTTAGGCCCCGTTGTTTTTGTTAAGATACTCTATGCTCCGCCACCTAACGGACAAAAATCATGCTCTCTACCTAGAAACAAACTCTCTTCAACGTTGCTACCTTACTTGTTAGTGTGTCTAGAAATTCCTTTGAACCACTTCACTGTGTCTCCGAACTACTTTGTTCTTCTTGTGTGTTCTCTTTCTTCTCATCCAGAAAGGTATTAATATAAACATTTTGCTATCAAGCCGACATGTGTTGAGCGTACAATGTTAATAGGTTATGGACTGATGAACGTTTAAATCTGGCTCAATCATGTCAAAGTCTGAACTAAGTCACATCGAACAATTCAATGGAACAAACTTCCAACTTTGGAAATATAACTGCTGGCTTGTACTCGAACAGCATGAACTACTTGACATTGTCGAGGTAACACTAATTTAAAATCACAGAGTTTTATTAGACTGTTTACTTATAGAAAACATAATTTACTACCTACAGGGTAAAGATTTGCTACCCGAAGCCACAGTTGCTCAAGGGAATATTGCCAATCAAGAAGTCATTAATCTTTGGAAAAAGAAAGACACTAATGCGAGACTGATCTTGATGAGTACAATCAGCCCGAAAGAGCAGCAGGCATTCGTAAACTGCAGATCTGCTTTCGCAATATGGACAAAACTAGCTGCACAGCACATGCAAAATGCCTCAGCTAGCACCCACGTCCTTCAAGCTAATTTCTTTCATTACCAGTATGTTAAAGGTCATACCATCATGCAACATATTACTGCTATCGAAGGGATGGCTCAACAGTTGGATGACTTGAACCAATCCATGAGTCAATCCCAGATCATGACGAAGATAGTATCGACTTTACCCTCAAGCTACAGACACTTCATGACTGTTTGGGACAATTTAGCAGAAACTGACAAAACTATGCCACATCTAATCACGAAGTTGATGAACGAGCAACATCGTGAATTGAACTCGACTGAAGTCCTCAATCAACCAAGACAAGCAGAAGCTCTAGTTGGAGCAGCAAAACGTCCCAATGTTTCAAAACCAGAAAAAAGAACTCTAGATCGTGGAAACGAACGTAGCGACAAGCGCATACGTTCTGTATGCAATTTTTGTGGGAAGTCAAACCACGATCAAAGCACTTGCTCACACAGAATCAATGCTGAAGCAGGCATCACAGAAGAACAATGCTCCTACTGCCACAACTATAATCACGGTTGATCAACATGTAGGAAAAAGATTGCAGATGACGCCATGATGCTAAAAATCAACAAAAGCAGAGCTGCTCTGTCTCGACCCAAACAGGATGATTTTGCCATGGCGGCAGACAACACTACCTCACTTGATCGAAACGAGTGGTACGCGGACTCGGGAGCAACTCATCATATGTGCCACAATAAATCACTCATGCACAATTTTACAAGCATTCCAGAACTGTCACGGGCAATCAGCGGCATCGGTGGCATCACTCTATATGCCCTCGGTCAAGGAGACATTCACGTCGTCACAACAGTTGATGGGGCAACACAGACCGGAGTTTTAAACAACGTTCTCTATGTACCTGATTTAGGAACAAACCTCCTTTCTATCGCCTCCGCCACTGATCGAGGTTTAAACGTGGAGTTTCTCAAACAAACTGTCCTCTTTAAATCAAATGGTACTACAATCCTGAGTGGAAATCGAGAAGGAAAAACTCTATACAAGTTGAACATCAGCGCCACAGCGATATCATCACAGGAACCTCAGTCGACTGCTTTAAAAGCTTTCGTAAAAAAGGTTTCGTTATCCACATGGCATCAACGCTTGTCTCACACAAGCTACTCTACAGTCATCAGAATGATGAAAGCCGGAATTGTCAACGGCATGGATTTTGAAGACTCCCAACCACCTACAACTTTATGCTCAGGATGCTCTCTTGGAAAGGCGCACAGACTTCCGTTCACGTCCGTTCGAACCAAAGCCACTGAACTAGGGGAACTCATCCATGCAGACGTATGTGGCCCAATGCAAGAGGAAACGCCATCATGATCCAAGTACTACGTCGCTTTCAAAGACGATTACAGCGGTTATAGAGCAATATACTTTCTTAAATTGAAATCAGAGGTATTTGAAAAATTCAAGCTATTCGTCTGCAAAATTCGTAGTGAAACCAAGGCTCTCGTACGGACACTCAGATCAGATGGAGGTGGGGAGTTTACTAGCTCCGAGTTTGAAAATTGGCTGACAAGCAAGAACATTCGACACGAAACCAGTCCAGCACATACACCACAACTCAATAGTGTATCTGAACGCGACCACCGAACTATTGGCGAGGCCGAAAGAAGCTGTATCTACATGCAGAACGTTCCACTGGATTTATGGGCTGAATCATACAACTGCGCTACCTACACTCTCAATAGGACTCCATCAACGGACAGTCACGTCACTCCATACGAACTATGGTTTAAGAAAAAGCCACATCTAGGTCATTTGAGGATTTTCGGATGTACTGCTTACGTCCACGTTCCCGATTGTGACAGAAAGAAGCTGGATGCCAAAAGCACTCGTTGCATGTTCATTGGCTATTGTGACACGACTAAAGCGTATCGTCTATGGGACCCAGCCACACGGAGAATAAAGATTAGTCGTGATGTAAGCTTTGACGAGTTGAGCCCGGCATCCTCCTCCGACAATCCGGACATGGAACACTCTATTCCTACCAACTCTATCCCACTATTTGCCTCAACATCAGACTCATCAACACCACGGCGATCATCTCGCGGGCACCAACCGAAGCATTGTTGGGCGGAAGCTGCCAGCCTTCACTCCACTATCCTTTTCGATGATCAAAAAGAACCAGAGTCTTACTCTCGCGCCATTTCAGACATCAACGCTGAGTCATGGAAGAAAGCAATGTCAGAAGAAATTAAATCACTACTTGACAACCACACCTGGTCCTTGGCAGAGCTACCCCCTGGTAGGTCAGCCATTGGTAGCCGATGGACTTATAAAATCAAACGATCTCCCGACGGATCCATCGAAAGGTACAAGGCTCGTTTCGTAGCAAAAGGGTTCTCTCAGAGACCTGGGATCGACTACGACGAAATATATTCTCCTGTCATTAAACTTGACTCACTTCGCGTCATCCTATCTATGGCCGCCAATCGCGATCTTTCAGTGACACAATTAGATGTAAAAACAGCTTTCTTGTATGGCGACGTGACCGAAGAACTTTATGTCCGCCAACCCGAAGGCTTTACTACACCCGGGAAAGAGAAATGGGTCTGCAGACTCCACAAAGGATTGTATGGTCTAAAACAATCCTTTCGTCTCTGGAACATAAAGTTCGACGCATTCATCACCAAGTATGGACTCAGCAGCACAACAGCTGATCCATGTGTTTACACACGATCTAGTGACAACGAGTTCATCATACTAGGGATATGGGTTGATGACGGCCTCCTATGCACCAATTCATCAACACTCACTGAATCGATTATGGCGTATTTATCCACGCATTTCCAGATGACTTCTCATGAGGCAGACTGTTTTCTTGGTCTCCAAATTGATCGCAATCGGGAAAAACGTCAACTACTCTTTTCCCAGCCACAATATATTGCTGGTATTCTTCGCCGTTTCAAGATGTCTACCTGTTTTCCCGTGAAGACGCCTGCTGATCCTCAATCTCATCTGACAACCTCGATGTCACCAACCACCCCTGAAGACATTTCCTTGATGGCTGGGGTACCCTACAAAGAAGCCATCGGTTCTTTGATCTACTTAATGATGTGTACTCGTCCTGACATAGCCTACGCTGTAGGCCAGGCTGCTCGTTTTTCCCAAAATCCTGGCAAAGCTCACTGGTCAGCTGTTAAGCGGATTCTCTCGTATCTATCAGGCACTCTCAATCACGGAATTCTTTTTTCCAGCAGAGGACGGGCCCAGCTCGTTGGTTTTACCGATGCAGACTACGCAGGATGCCTTGATTCTCGCAGATCAACCTCTGGTTTTCTATTTCTTCATTTAGGTGGCGCGGTGGCGTGGGGAAGTCATCGTCAAACCTGCACAGCGACCTCCACAACTGAAGCCGAATATATTGCGGCCAGCGATGCTACGAAGGAAGCAATATTGCTCCGCCGGCTTTTAATTCAAATTGATTCCTTCCCAAACAACCCTGTCCGTTTACTGTGCGATAATCAGAGCTCTATTCGTCTGGTTCACAATCCTGTTCACCACAACCGCACTAAACAAATCCAGATTCGTTATCATTTTATCCGTGAGAAACAGGAGGAAGGTGAGATCGACATAGTTTATGTCACCACCACACACCAGCTCGCGGATATTTTCACAAAATCATTACCGACTCCTCAATTCATGTTTCTTCGCTCACGCATTGGAATCCAGGACTCTTTTTCTAATGAGTAATTCCTTCAACCTACCTTTCGTTTGAGGGGGGGGTGTTAAGATACTCTATGCTCCGCCACCTAACGGACAAAAATCATGCTCTCTACCTAGAAACAAACTCTCTTCAACGTTGCTACCTTACTTGTTAGTGTGTCTAGAAATTCCTTTGAACCACTTCACTGTGTCTCCGAACTACTTTGTTCTTCTCGTGTGTTCTCTTTCTTCTCATCCAGAAAGGTATTAATATAAACATTTTGCTATCAAGCCGACATGTGTTGAGCGTACAATGTTAATAGTTTTCGCTTATAATAATTCTGTCCACTCGTCAACACTTGAGACTCCATATTTTCTAAATCACGGCCGTGATCCAGTCATGCTGATTGATCAATTCCTCCGTCCTCTTCCCCCAGTAATAGTTACTCCCTCAGACTACAAAAGTCAAATTATGAAACGCTTACACGAAGCCTTTCAACTTGTCAAAATCAATCTTTCCCAAGCTCGTGAACAACAAAAAGCCCAGTACGATAAACGCGTAAAAGAGCACAAATTTAACGTAGGAGATAAAGTTTTACTGGATATGCGAACGCCCTTGGCGGGAATTAGTAAAAAACTCATTCCACGTTTTATAGGCCCTTTTAGAATTTGGAAAGTAAGCAACAATAGTACTGTGGAAATACAACAAGACGTGGGAAAACAAACTCAGCTTGTACATGCGAATCGAATAAAACCCCTATTCGAGTCAATGATCTGGAAAGACGAACCAGGTGTCGATTTTTTAGATGTAAGAATTGAGACACAAGCCCAAAAATTCGTACAAGAAACCGTAGATGAACTCGAAACTTTTCCTCTACCCCTAGAAACAAACCTTCAATCTGAGTTAGAACAAATTCCTTGTGAAAAAGAAACTCCTACTCAAAATTTAATGAGACCCCCACCCACAATTCCTCCTACTCCAAATTTAATGATAAGTTCACCAACAATTTCATTACCTTTTAACCCGATTTCAGAGACGTCAACCTTACCCATACAACCAGAGCGTCGCCTCGGTTTACGTCCTCGGAATCTTTTAAAACCAGTGTTCAAATTCTGAAATTGTATTGCTGAAATCTGTTTTTGTAAATCACGTTCGAATCACTCAAACTATCTTTAAGCCGTGTTTAAATTCTAATTATTGGGTATTACCGGATTTCTTTAACTTTTAGTAATAGTTGAACAATATCAAACTTTAGTAATCTTAATAATTCATAGAATGAATCCCAGAAATTGATTTTGAAATTACTTTTCTCATAGATTATGTCTTCTACCTCTCCTCATCATACCGTTTTTCTGTCGCCTTCATGCTCTTAACATCACTATTTGTAACTGTACGGCTTCTCAGCCAAAAGGGTTCCTAAAATTCACTAGCGATGACTGTGAATATCAAATAATCCGCCTTCCCGCTATTCCAGTATATTATGATGTCTATTCTACTCTTCCCCAAATCACCCGTTTTGTTGGCCATTCGTGTACCATGTGGCTGGAAAAGAAACACATCTATACTGACTTCTGGGGTTGGCAAAGTCCAAGTCAATCAAGAGTGCCAATAGAAGTCAATACACATGAATGTGAAAAAATGCGTGATTACCGATTGTGCCATGGCAAAAGCATGGACTACTTAGGAAACAATAAGTGGTCGTTCGAACGTATTCCAAATGTGCAGGGTAGCTGGCTTCAAGTCACAGCTGATCAGCTGATCAACTGTCGATTAGAAGAAGTTACTTTAGAAACTGAGTGCGCTAACTGTACGATAAGCTCACCCATTGGCGATATACCGGGAGGGATCAACGGATCCGTTTCTCACAACCTAGTGACCATTGTCTGGAAAGAATTGTTAACAGAAGTTCAACAGTGCAAACTAAGGCTTGTGGAAACAGGTATCGCTCAACGTTACCTGACTAACAACGGTGAAATAGAAAGAATTCGTGACGTCGAACAACAACTTGACTTTGTTTACAATACAAATAACAAGGAATATTGTAATTCATTCGAAAAAAGTTACAAACAAGTAATCGGACAGGACAAAGTTATTTTACGTTTACATTCTTTAACTGATACCAATGCTCATCCGAGTAAACCACTGGAAGAAGACATCGAAAAAATTGCTGACATTATCCGGGCTGAAATCAGCGGAGCGGCACATTCTCAATACGCACGAGACCGAACTACCGATGGAATAAATGTAGTGGCTCGAGAAATTCGAGATCTACAATGTGAAAATCGAGTGCTGGCACACAAAACTGCTATCGCCACCGCCCAACACAGTGGATGGCATGCTGCCAGTTACCTTAATTAAAATGTAGCAAATTGATAGCCACTGGTGAATCGATCAGCGTCTATCAATGCTCCCTGTTACAAACGAAAAGCGAAATAACGAATGAAAGGGCGATACGATAAACGAACTAGAACGAATGGAGTAGGTAAAAAATACTGTATTGGAAAAAAGGGGCTGCCAAACGGGAGATGACGAAAAATGGCGACGAGACGCTCGAACGGCAAAAATATGACTGCCTCGTTAATACACGTCATCCGATCGCTTACGCAAAAACAAAAGAAAAGAGATGGGCGAATTAAGATAAACAATAGATAAAAAAAGGGGGGTAATTAAAGGCACGCGCGAAGCCCGGCCGAGTTCCCATGGCAACTCGGTAACACAGCCGGCCCTGCTGCGGTAAAATTTAAGCAGCATTACAGGCTTCAAAGCGACATAAACTTGTAACCGGGCGGGTATAGGTCTTGCCGGACTTCGTAACCCGTACGAAACTTTTAGCTTATATTTTTAACTGTTTGCTAATAACAGCTCACGTGGTGCTAGGCTAAAAAATCAAACCACTTATAATGCTGCAATTACCTCGAAATTTTTCATCTTAACATAATTCCACTTTTTTTAGTGAATATCAGCTTTTATTTTCCATGCTAGGGCGTTTTCTTATCTGGCTTGAAAAAATTTAACTTAAAATCAGCTTGAATTTTCCCCCCTTAATATATTTCCTAACTGTAAGCTAATTCCAGTATGGAAGTTTTAATCT
The DNA here is from genome assembly GCF_020631705.1 of Daphnia magna. NCBI lineage: Eukaryota > Metazoa > Arthropoda > Branchiopoda > Diplostraca > Daphniidae > Daphnia > Daphnia magna. The sequence goes on from NC_059191.1 coordinate 3,445,957, forward strand.
AGGGTTTCGCTCCACTTTTTTTAGTAGATATCAGCTTTTATTTTCCAAGCTAGGGCGTTTTCTGATCTGGCTTGAAATAATTAACCTTAAAATCAGCTCGAATTTTTCCCCCTTAATATATTTCCTAACTGTTTCAGCTAATTCTAGTATGGAATTTTTAATCTAGGGTTTCGCTTAATTTGATCGAAATAAATCGTAATATAAAAAAGGTTAAAATAACGCGGAATGTTATATAACATAAATATTTTCGGAAAGAAATAATTAATTTTTATCGTCTTAGTTTATTAAGCTTACATGGAAAACCAAAAAAAAATATGCGCCAGTGTGTTGTATATTTTTAGATTTTGAATAAAAATTATCAGACGACTTTTGAATTTGTTGTGAGTGATTCGAAGTGACCAGATATATATAATAATGGCAAATGAGAATCCAAAGTTATCTCGATACCTCAAGAGGAAATTGAATTTGAGGGAGGCCCAGGAAGAAATTGAACAAATGGTAAAAAAAAAAGCTCCATGCCACCATAAAGTTAATAACCATGCTTGTGACAACGAAATCAGCAGCAATCCCCAGCAGTCTGAACAATCTAACTCAGAAGAAGTAACATGTGTATTTACAAGTCAATTCCACGAAGATGAGGATCCCAAAGTAAGAAAAATATATATGTGCACTTGATACTTACATTTATTCATGGTGTATTCATATGTTACAGAATATTGCTGAGCTGAAATCAATAACTTCAAGCCAAAACTCTGTTGCAGAAGGCTGTGAATCCTGTGATACAGATGAAGAATACAACTTAAATGAAAACGATTCAAATACTTTTGAGGTTAGTATATTAGACCTACAATAGTTATTATCTCTTATAGTCTGTAATTTCCTAATATTAGAATTTTTTAATTCAGGATAAAGACTGTGAATCATCAGCATACCTTAGTATGCTATGTCTAGCTTACAAACTTAAATACCATCTATCTAATGAAGCATTCAAAGACCATTTGAAAATAATTCAAATCGCCACTAAATCAACCACAGCAGAAATTGAAAGTGCCGCCAAGTGTGTAGCAAAATATGACCATTTATTAATGGACGTCAAACAAAATTTTGTGTGCGCGAAAAAGAATTGTGATGCCATACTTGAAATTGGAAAAAATGGTCTTCCTAAACAAAAACAAAGATGCCGCCATCCATTTGACAAGTCAAGATCGTGTTACATTCTTGTTCTCCCAATTGAACAGCAGCTAAAATTTTTTTTGGAGAGTGGCGGAATGAAATTAAGAAAAGAAACTACTGGATATGACGGAACAACTCTGGGGGATGTCCAAAGTGGAAACTGCTACAGAGAAAAAGTTTGTGGTGTTGGCTCCGAAAACCAGGTGATCTTCACATTGCAACTAAATGTTGATGGAGCGCAGTGTTTTAAAAAAAGTAAATTTGGATTTTGGCCATTCATGGGTGTCATAAATGAAATTCCTTACGGGGCAAGACGAGCAAACATGTTTTTAATGGCTCTTTGCCATTAAAAAAATGCCATAAAATTTTTATTTTATAGAGAAATTCAAGTCACAGCAAGGAAAATGACTCTTTTGTAACACCAAAAAGAAACAAAAAGTCATCGGCAAAGAATTCTGACTCTCAGATTCTTACATCTTTAGACGTCAACATATTTGACACCCCCCCAAGTTCCACAACAAAAGGAAACCCAAAGCGTGTGCTGGTAAAAACAACATGATTGTAAGAATTATGTGTTTATTTTATTTGTATTTTCCGTTAAGGACGAACAAGCGACGGAGCCAGTTGATGCTGAGTTGCATAGCCTTAATGAATACAAAGATACAATTGATGAGCTTAAAAATGAAATCTCGTTCCTCAACGAGCAAATTCGAGATTCTACCTTTGAGCTAGAAATTGAGAGAGATGATTACAATCACAAAATTTTCGAAAAAGATGCTACTATTCTTCGCTTACAAGAAGAAATAAACTCCCTGAAACAATTGAATCCCCAGGCCTTGGCCAAAAGTAAGTTTTCTCTTTGAAACTGTAAACACTTTTATTGTTATCTTGACTATTTCCATCTTATTAGGTCTTAATGAAGGGTTGGCTCTACTACACACCACTTTGGAAACCTTGACAATTAGTCAAGTTAATGCTCAACAATCACGTGTTCAGTTAGAAAGAAGTGAAAGCGGTAGAACTAACCTAGTGAAGCTTCACAAAGATTATGAGACAACGATTCATCAAAATGCGTTAGCAACCGCAATGTCGTATGGGAAGGCTGGTTCAAAAAAAAAGTGAGTTTTATTTTGGGATTGTTTGTGTTATGAAGGATAATTCTAATAGTTGTTACATGTGTACACAGGGACATGAGCAAAATGATAAATATCATCATGGAAGCGCTGTGGGATAGGGAATTCATGTCAAAACACAGTCTAACCGGAAAGAAGGCACCCACCGATAAGACAAATAATCCTGCAAAACCTGCCCTTCCCAAGGAAGATGTCCAAGCAATTACGAGTAAATCGACAATAAGAACGAACAATTTACAAAATTTTAACGTTTTGATTTTCATTTCAGGTTTCATTGTGGAATTTTGGGGAACAAAACACAAGTTGGCAATCGATCCATCCATGGTCCATCCTTGCACCACATCCAAACTACTAAGTGAACATACGGCTCACAAGTCAAGAGAGAAGTTGTTCGTGGAGGATGCCGGTAATGAAGTACCATCAGATTAAATCGGCGAACATTTCTACAAGAACCGTTCAAGACGACGTTTATGTGTAGCCCCACTTTTGAGTTCAACAGATTTTCTATTCTTTTCTTCATTCATTTTTTTCTTTTTCTATTTTCTACTTTTTTTTATTTTCCATTTTCAACTTCTTTTTTTCATTATTATTAGAAAGTGTGTTGCGTCATGCAATCACAAACAAAACGTAAACAACACGCCCCTGCAAAAATCCTTCAATGAAAAGGGATTAGATTATCTTTCAGTTCTCTGCTGGTAAGATCTTATGTTGCGCCCAACAGAATAATCTCCTCCATCGCGCATAAGTGTGGTCATCTCGACACAACGGCATTTACTCTTTTCTTTTCCGATGACCCTCCTACTCCTCTCTCTATCCTCTTTTTTTCCCCTGCCGTTTCTGTCAAGCTATTTATTGTGTTGCTGTTAAATGGAATTAACGCGAAAGACGCAGGAAGTGGCCAGAACTTTAATTGAACTTGGAATTTGCTCGTAATCTTATTATGTTTATTTTAAATGTAAAAATGTGTGTGTGCTGTATTTTAATCGATGTCTTTCTTGTAACATGGAAAAGAATTATTAAACCAATGGTTTAATTTAAATACACAGATTTGGTGTGAAAATATATTTTTTTCAGTTCCTATAAAGCTAATAAGTTTCAAGCTACCTTTAATCTAAGATTTCAAGCTTATAAGTTTCAAGCTACCTTCAATCTAAGATTTTAAGCTAATGTGTTAATAGCTATTTTAGCTATGAAAAAAAAGCTAAAACTATCTTAAAATTCCCAATGTGGAATTTAAAAATTTTGATCTGAAAATTCCTAGCTAAATACCCCTAACCTGGTAGCTATTTCTAGAACAGAACTAGCTAAAAGTTTCGTACGGGAATGACTTCAGCTGCACGCACTACCCCATCAGGTCCAGGCAACGTTCTTACAACACGGCAGATCGGCCAATGCCCGCGCGGCGACTTCGGGTCAACCATCAGCACCATGTCGTTGGCTTCTAAGTTTTTCTGCGACTGAGTCCACTTGCTGCGCGTGGTTAACGTTGGCAAATATTCGCACAACCCTCGGTTCCACACCTGGTCTACGAGTCGTTGCGCGTGGAACCACCGGTGACGAAAGCACTTGATGTCGGGATCAATGACGTCGGCCAGCAAGTGGGGATTGGGTCGCCCCAACAGGAAATGATTCGGGGTTAATGGCTCAAACTCTTGGGGATCCGCTCCTAGATCGGTTAACGGACGATTGTTGAGTAGAGCTTCCACTTTGATAACCACCGTAGCAAAAGTTTCGTCCTTAACAGTCTGCTGGCCAAGGATCGCTCGTAGGGCATCTTTGAACGAACGGACAAGACGTTCCCACACGCCCCCTAATGCGGTGCTGCAGGGGGGCAGGGAGAGAAGTGCCAGCGAATTTCCTTTTGGGCGAGTTGGTCGGCGATTCTTACGTCGTTTAAGTGGGCGACCGCCTCACGCAGCTCACGTTCTCTAGCCTTCAAATTCGTCCCGTTGTCACTAAAAACGTTGACCGGGGCACCCCGCCGACTGACAAAACGGGTAAACGCCATCAAGAATGAGTCAACGTCCAGCGACGGGGCAATCTCGAGGTGAATAGCGCGGGTGGAGAGGCAGGTGAAAAGCGCGATCTAGCGATTTTCCGTGCGACGACCAATCGAAATGAAGAACGGGCCAAGGTAGTCCACACCGTTGCTGGTGAACGACGGGTTGAACGGTTGGACACGTTCTGACGGAAGCGGGGCCATTATAGGCTGAAACGGGCGGGCACGCATACGGGAGCAATAAAGGAAGTCCGTGATGACTGATTTTGTCGCTTCACGTCCTCTCAACACCCAATAACGGGCACGGACTTCGGCGAGCATTCTGTCGGCTCTTCCGTGAGCAACGGAAAAATGCGCCCAGCGGATAAACAGCTTGGTAAGCGGGTGCTTCGGGTCGAGAACGGCTGGATGACGAGCTTCGGGGCTGATAGGGGCATTTTCGAGGCGACCACTGACACGAATAATTCCGGTGCAGTCAAGGTAGGCAGCAAGTTTCCGCAACCTGGATTCGGAGCGAATAGGTTATGCTCGCTGCAACATCCGCAATTCATCGGGAAATGCGGATCAAAAGGTGTCGGGCTGCTTTTAACTTGTCCGCGCTTTGCCGCCGGCCCGTTTTCAGCTCACTGGGTCCTGTTTGCAAGTTTTCGGGGTTGCCACTCAGGACAACCTTTTCTTTAGCCCGATTTTGGTGTACGGGGGTCCGCATATTGGAAATGAATCTTTCGACCCAGGCGAAGATGCGCACCAGGCGGTGTAGATTGTCCGCTCGAGCAACGAGATCGTCTAACGGCCCGTTAGAGGCAACGATAAGTAAACAGCCAACAGAATCATCTTCGGATTCGATTATTTCAGTCGCTGGAACCTGGGCTGGCCATTGTTCGGGGGGCAGAGCGAGAAATTCAGGTCCACGGTACCAGCGATGATTCGAGTCGAGTTCGGACGGACAAAGGCCACGACTGCATTCGTCTGCTGGGTTGAGTACGCCAGGGACGTGTCGCCACTGTTGAGGAGTAGTAGAATCCAGGATTTCAGCGATTCGGTTTGCGACGAAAACGTTAGAACGGCGATGGCTTGCGTGAATCCAACGAAGGACTGTTATCGCGTCAACCCAGAAAAATACGGCAGTTATGGGTAGAGTCATTTCTTTCAACAAGTAATTTGATAGCCGGACTGCTAACAAGGCACCTTGAAGCTCCATCTTCGGGATAGATAGCTGATGGATTGGGGCAACTCTAACCTTCACCATCGTGAATGAAACTTCAATCTTGTCGACTAGTTCGGATCTTAGGTAGACGACAACGCCAAACCCTTCTTTCGAAGCGTCCGAGAAGGCATGTAACTGGAACGACTGGTAGGCAGACCAGGGGCGCGATAAGAAGTTTCGTGGAATGTTTAACAGCTCTAGCAAAGGCAAGCGCTCGACGAAACGACCCCAACGGTTCAGGATCTCGGAGGGCAGGATTTCGTCCCAGCCACCTTTCAACCGCCAGATATCTTGGAGGATGATTTTTGCCAGGAGGAGGATGATTTTTGCCCAGCGGGTCATAGATGCTGGAAATTGCAGCCAATATCGATCGTTTTGTTTATGCTTCTTCCGTCCGCCGGAAACGAAAAACAAACTCGTCTCGCTCGCAGTTCCACAAATAACCAAGTGTCCGCTCGGTCGGCAAGTCGTCAAAATCCAGATCGAGCTCAGGAACAAGGCGAGATGATGACGGAAGTCGATCCAGCAGTGGACGCGAAGAGCTGAGGAATTGAACGAGTTTGAAACCACCAGTGTTGAGCAATTCAATGAGCTGCTTGCTAGCGGATGCTCCTTCTTCCACTTCATCGAACGACGATAATAAATTATCCACATAAAGTCGGAACGGATACGGCTCGCAAATTTTTGAAGGTGGACAGGCGCATCATTTTCGAGGCGTTGTAGGGTGAAACTGCAGGCCGTGGGCGAAGAGACAGCACCGAAGATATGCACCGTCATCTCGAACTCCTGAAGATCGTCTTCCGTTCCAGGATCACGGCATACGAAGCGAAACATCGGACGATCAGATTCGCGAACAAGAACCTGGTAGAACATTCTCGCAATGTCCGCTGTAACCCCAATTCTTCTTTCACGAAAGCGAAGCAACACGGCGAGCAACTGCGTGGTAAGATCAGGACCTTTCAGCAGAATGTCATTAATAGCCGTTCCCTTGAAACGGGCAGCGGCGTCGTAGACGAGACGAATCTTGTTGGGTTTACTGGGGTGACGAACCGGATGATACGGTAGGAACCAGACTTTCGAACCAGGGGCCGTCGACGTGACTTTAACGGCGTGCCCGTTGCTGAACACTTCCTGCATCTGCTCCATGACTGCTAGGCGAAGATCATCGTTTGAAAGAAGTCTTCTCTCCAAGGCGAAAAATTTCCGGCGTGCAAACTCCCTGTTGTTGGGCTACTCAGGGCAATCTGGGCGAACAGGCAAACCAACCTCATAACGCGTTCCTGTGTGACGAATGGTCGATTCGAGTTGTTCGACGGCGACACGGTCGAGCGTGGACATAAAGGTCTTCGGGGCCTCACGAACTGGTAGAGATTGAGTCTTCCAGAACCTTTCGACGGACTCTTCCAGCTTTTGGAACGTTCCCAACTTAACGAAATTTACACTTGGGGTTTGTGAAGTAGGCAACGAAAAGGTTCTCCCGACAACGCACCAGCCAAACGGGGTGAGCCAAGCATTAGGCCCTTGGACTCCAATTGGCGGGCGACGGACTTCCAGGTTCAGGTGAACGTCTTGGACGTCCATGCCGATCAAAACTTGATCTTCGGTAGCATTCCGAGCGGGAAAGTTGAGACCACGAAGATACTCGAAGGAGGCGAGAACATCGGTCATTTTGCGCTGACTAACATTAAGATGAGGTACCACGAAGGCGTCGGACACTTGACAGTCATGGTCACTAGTCTGTTTCATTTCCGCAACTTTTTAGAAATCCTTCACGTCATTTCAGATTGGGATTGTGGTTATGACTATAAAACTATAAATAAAAAAAATTTCGATCCTAAAGTGAAATTTACTATCCCCGCCGTGCTTTTTACATTTCGATTTAGGCTTTTTTAAATATTTTTTGGTGCGCTTTGGTATTGGTTTTCAGTTTTTTTTAACGTCACTTGCACCACTTATTAACTACTATTGTACGGATATGTGGGCCAAAAAAAAAAAATAAGAAAAATTAGTATCCCCGCCGAGCATTTTTCTAAAAAAAAATTATGTTTTTTTCCATTTTCAATACTTTATTATTACAAAATACATTAATTCATTTCAACTTTTACATTTTAGTAAAGTTTTACAGATGAAAAAGTTAAACCATGTTTAGATTAGATTTATAAAAAGATTCTACTCGCTTTCTGTGGTCTTCGATGACTTGAAATTAAAATTCTTTTTGTTGATCGTTTTGGCAGACGTCCTTAAAATCGCTAATCAATTTGACCCCGCGTTCGGCACAGTCATTAACTACTTCTAGTTGATGAACAAACTGTTTAATTATATGATAGTCCCCCATTAAATTCCAATATTTTACAGGGAGTTGCATCCAGTCTGTTTGACAGTTCGATAGACCCATCAATGAGAACATTTTCCAAGATCGTGGACCGATAAGCGACAACAACAGTGGTATTTCTTCAATATTGAAATCAGGGAACGACGGCTTCCCAGGGGGAAATTCATAAGGTCTCGGGGTATTGAACAGTTTATGAGCGACGAGAAATCGTGTGGTATCTGACAAGTTTTCATTGAAAATACACAACACAACAAGTTCATCGGTTAGATACCACAAATGTCGCTTACATGACGTGATAGCAGCACCAGAAATTTCCTTACATTCCTTTTCATACCAAGTCATTGCGCCGATAAACTTAAGATCGTCAATTGGAGCAAAACAAGCAATACGTGACCGAAGAAAAACTTTTGTGTAAAAGAGCGAAACGAACAGGGCCATGTTTTTAATTGTCGAATAGTCTTCGTCATCCAATTCTATATGATCTGATAAGAGATACATTTTGAGAATGTATATATTCTTGCTCATGAACCTGGCGTGGGGCACAGCACCCGGTTTGCGAATCCGAAATTTACGGGAGGCAGGAAGATAACCCCCGAGAAAAATGACAGTTAATTCTAATAGTTCCCTGTAGTCAGCTCTGGGAAATGAATCTTTTGCAAGACATTCTTTTGCCCATTTAAGTACCTCTGTAGCTTCGATGTGTATGTTGCTCTTCTCATCAGATGGCCACTCGAAAATTTTGAAGTCAAGGTTGTCATGATCAAGATTTCCCCATTGAGACTTGAAGCCTTTAAATAGTAAGTCATCAGGGCCTGATGTTGCTCCAGTAATTGCTTTCCATATGTTCTTTATATGAGTCTCGTAAATATAGTGACGGCAGGCGAGCCATAGAAGTGAGTGTTTCAGTTCACACTCGATCAAGACAGCGCAACCATTTCTTATTCCAGTGTTGCTAGCTGTAGTGTCGAAGACCATAGCAATAGCATTATTGGTCAATTGCCAAGTTTCCAACACATTAATGACAGCATCCTTTTGTGAAAGGCCAGTAGAGTCTTTTATGAAAGGAACCCCAATAACCTTAGGTCTAGTTTAAAAAAGCATTTAGTATTAAGTATTTCGAAAAACGAGGAATATGTCTTACCCAGAATTAGCACCGCTCACAATGATCGCAACTCGCTCTTCCTTTTTCCCTGTGACGAACTCAATCATTTTCGAATCCCAGTGGATAACAGCATACTTGGGCTTTTCTTTTAACCAATTTTCCATTATTTCCTTTGCTAATTTTTCACGTTCACATGTTCTTTGTCGCCACACAGTTTATGTCGATAAGGAGAACTGGCCTAATTCAGCACCACCAATGTTAACAAGTCTAGACTGAAGCAGAAGATGCCCTCTTACAGAAAGCTCTATTCGGTCGGCCACTTGTGAAGTCGCTTTAGTTATAGCATTAGCTGGGATCACAAGCGAAACTTTGTTGTCTTTCTTTTTTCTTTTATTGTTCACATTAAATGACTCGTCGACGTCAGCTACGTCATTGTTATCACCGACCCACATCAACACCATCACTCTGTTCGATTACTTCACGTATTTCGTCATTTGTTAGGGCATGATTGCGTGAACGAATGATTTGGGGTTCAGCACTTTTACTTCTCCGTAAGTTTTCTTCTTCGAATCGCGCCCTTTTCCTTGTTTCAATTGCAATGCTTTGCTGGTCGATGTTACTCATATGCCAAGTGCGACTCCCTCGTTGGTTTTCTAAAAAATCCCAGTCTTCTTTCCATGTTTTTTTACGAGATGCTTTCAGTTGTTCTAACGCGTCATCAGCCGAAATATCACAGAGTTCACTGAATTCTTCGTGCAATGTAGTAAGTTTTTTCTGCAATGCAGGATTGTTTTTTAAGTTCGCACTTCCCTCCTTCTTCAAATGTTCCCATTTACGGTGTAGGGAAATCAATTGATGAAGTGACCGGTGTGTCGATTGTGTTGGTACCGCGGCCCTTACTCACAGAGACTCAAGCTCAATCAGAACATTTTTGAACACATCTAGCACTGCGATTTTCTTGCCTTTGCTTCTGAACCATAAATATCTGGCCAAAACAGATCTCTTTGTTGGCAATCGAATGAATTCAGCCAAATTTCTTTCCTCCGCTTTTCCGATAATGACATCACTTATACAATCACTGCGAAGATTCATTTTTCATGAACCTTTGAACAACTTCAACTTAATCTATGAACTAACTGAGGACTACACTGATGGGAGTAACACATGAGTGTTACGATAATGTCTAGCCACGTGGGGTGGGCTTGTACATGCCGGCGCCTCTACATTGTGTGGGGCTGTTTAACATGCATAGAATTATATAATGTATAGTACCTGGTAACTCTATAGATGTCTAAATAATTGTTCCTTACCATTGATTCAATGTGTTGGAGATCAAGAGTGCTCTGTATTTCAGTCACTAGAAGACAAGAGCGAAGTAGCCCAAAGACACTGTTTAGCAGAACCTAAAGAGAGGCCAATGCGTTCCACGGAATGGTTGCACTAGTCCCCAACACTTCCCCTCAAACATACCGTGAGGTAATCACATAACAAAATTACAGAGTCGAAGTGCTGAGAGAAAGACATCTATAAGGGCGCAGTACAAACACGATATGGAGCATGGAGGGATTTACTAAACGACAGCTGTTAGTCCTGGATGAGACGGACTACTCCGGCACTGGAAGAACTCCCAGCTCTGCGCGCAGACGGGAGAAACGCGGCTCGGGCAGTGCCTTGGTGAATCTGTCAGCTAATTGATTCTCGGATGTGATGTACTCCATTTTGATTGCTCCTGCTTTCTCTTGGCTGTGGATGAAGTGATAGCGGACCACTATGTGCTTCGTTTTCTGTCTCTGGTGAGGGTGTTTGATTAGCTGAATCGCGCTTTGGTTGTCGCACATGATGAGGATCGGCCCGCTATTCTTCTGTGAGAGGTCCGGTAAGATGCTCCGAAGCCAGACGGCCGATTTGCAAGTTTCATTGGAAGCAACAAACTCAGCCTCTGTCGTCGACTGCGAGATGCAATCTTGTCGTCGGTTGAACCAGGTCACCGCACCGCCGTTGAGGATGAAGACACTTCCGGAAGTGGAGCGTCGTTCATCTGGGCAACCGGCGTAGTCCGCATCGGTGTATCCAGTAATGGTGCCTGGATTTGATCCGTTGAAGCGGATGCCGTAATTAACTGTTCCACGGAGGTAGGAAATCACGCGACGAACTGCTTTCCAATTGGATGAGTCGTGTATTTCGACGAATCGAGACACCTGTCCGACGGCGTAGGAAATGTCCGGTCTTGTCATCAGCGCCAGGTAGAGTAGACTGCCGACCGCTTGTCTGTAAAGGTCAATACCTGTGCTCTCTGCCTGCTCCCCCTGCGCTGATGGAAGAGTGAGGTGCATGTTGGGTTCGGCTGGTGTCGCCTTAGGGTGACAAGTTGACATGTGAAATCGATGGATGATTTTCGACGTGTAGCGCGACTGGGTGAGGTACAGTTCTCGTTGGAGTCTTTTTCTTGTGATGTCCACTCCCACAAAACGGCCTGGCGTGTAGGATCGGATCTCGAATTCTTCTTTGAGAGCCTCCAGGAGGTCCGTGATGGATGATGGTTGATTACTGGCGATTATCCCGTCATCCATGTAGATGATTAGGAAGGTGGTCTCGTTTTCTCGTTTACGAATGAAGAGGCAAGGGTCGGTATCACTCTGCTTGAACTCCTGTTGATGAAGGAAAGCACTGAATCGCGCGCTCCAGACGTGGGATGCCTGCTTCAGACCGTAGATTGACCTTTTTAGGTGGCACACCTCCGTCTCGTGGCCGGCCACAACAAATCCCTCCGGTTGCTCGAGGTAAATTTCCTCTTCAAGGTCGCCATACAGAAATGCGGTCTTTACGTCGAGCTGTACCATTTCCAGGTCCAGTGCGGCGACGGTTGACATCAGGATGCGGAACGTGTCGTGGGATACGACTGCTGCATACGTCTCATTGTAGTCGATGCCGAGCCGTTGACTGTAACCACATGCTACGAAACGTGCCTTGTAGTGCGGGTCTTCTCCGTTGGCAGCTGGTTTGTATTTGAAGGTCCAGTGACCCTTGATTGCTCGCCGTCCATGAGGGAGTGACGTCAAGATCCATGTGTCATTCTTCATGAGCGACTCGTACTCGTCCATCATCCCTGTTTTCCACTTGTTCGCATCTGGACAGCAGATAGCATCGCGGTATTTATCTGGCTCGTACGGTTCGTCGGGATCGTCTTGGTGATCGGCGGTTAGCATGGCGGCCCATTCCCGCCTAGGAATTCGGCCGCGAAGAGATCTGCGAAGTGGCACCCTCTGATCAGGATCGACCATGTCTGAAGCCGAATTTACCGTGGAATTTGGTTGTGCGGGGCCTGAAGAAACGTCGGCTACTGATTGGACCGGGTCGTTATAGTTGGGCTGCTCGAGATTGATGGATGATTCACCAGGGACGTCCACGAGTCGGTGTTGTTCGTAGAACTTGGCGTCGCGGCTAATCTTGATTGAATGTCCTACTGGATCCCAAAAACGATAGGCCTTTTTCGTCTCGCAGTAGCCGACGAAGACGCATCGCAGGCTCTTGGGATCCCATTTCCTCCTTTCTGGCTCCGGAATGTGGACGAACGCAATCGAGCTGAAAACGCGTAAATGAGTCACGTCCGGTCGTTCCTTGTGCCAGCGTTCAAAAGGGGTGACCGTTGAGGCCTTATAGAGCACTCTATTCCGAGTGTAGACGACACAGGAAGCTGCCTCTGCCCAGAGGTGAATCGGTAGGTGAAAGTATTTGATGAGGCTTTCAGTTTTGCTGGAGATCTTGTCGGAAGACTTGAAGGGCTCATCTTGATCGTGAGAGTCGTAGAGGTAGCTGCGAGCGCCTTCAGTAACTGTTCGAATTGAACGTTCGGAGACTCCGTCTTGTTGAGGTGTGTGCGGAGCACTGCTTTCGTGTCTGATGCCTTTTTTGTTGAGCCATGCGGCGAACTCGTTGCTGTTCCATTCTCCTCCGCCGTCGGTGCGTAGGACACGAACTAAGTTTCCTGTCTCACCGCGGACGACGTTGATTAATTCCATGAAGCATTGGGCCGCTTCAGATTTCTGTTTCAGAAATCGAATGAAACGGTAGCTGCTGAAGTCGTCGACGAAGATGACGTAGTACAGCATGCCTCTCGACGTTGCCTTCTGCATTGGTCCACATAGATTGGAGTGGATCAGTTCACCGGCGTACGTCGCTCGTTTGCGGCCAGCTGGAAAGGGAAGTCGTTGGCTCTTTCCGTACTCACAACCCAAACATGGATCGGTTGGGATGTCTTTGCTGACGACGTCTAAACCGTGGACTGCTCCATCGGATGCCATTCGAAGGATGTTCTTGTACCCGGTGTGAGCAACTCGTTTGTGCCAGGTGGCGAGGCTGGTCGACAAGGATGAAGGAAAGGCTCCGTCTGATTGCGGTTCGGAAGAACGCCTTGGGCTGATGGCCAACAAGTAAAGAGTTTTACCAACTCTCTCTCCAACCATTGTTAGTCCCTCTTCTTTGGAGGTGAACTCGACTCTAGACGCGGTGAAGGTTGCCGTCCATCCAGCATCAGTTGCAGCCGCAATCGAGAACAGATTCGTTTGTAAACCAGGAACGTAAAGCACGTCCTTTAAAGTAGCGGGTTTCAGCGAGTTGTTGATGTGGATCCAGATGTCAACGTCGCCAGTTCCCAAAACCGGATAGTTGGACGAGCCGATACCCTTGACTGACCAAGTGCCATTCTCCACGGGCATGAAGTTGGATAGCGTCTCCTTTTCGTCGGTCATGTGGCGAGTGGCTCCAGAGTCAGCAAAGTAGTCACCGTTGCTTCGGGTGGCAAATCGAGAAGTAAATGAGATCATGCTGAAATCCTGTTCTAGAAGAGGTGTGCCCATGTTGTTGGTTTCGTAGACGGCCATGGCTCCGTTGTCCTCTTTCTTGAGCTTTTCTAAACCGGCCATTTCTTGCATTGCTCGCTGGTGTCGGGCTTTCGTTCGGCATGCGTCAGCTGTGTGGTTTGGCGTCGTAATTCGGTGACAGTATTCACATGCCACGCCTTCGGACTGTCGGTTTTCTTGCGAGCCCTGAAAGTGGTCTGATGGTTTCCATTTCTTGGGATTGCCTTGATTGGGATTGTGAGCGCCCCTCCTCTTCGTAAACAAGCCTTGGTTTGAATGTGACGAAAAAGGGTTGACAGACTGCTGAGCAAAAAACGCTGCATCGGAGGAAGCTGAAGATGTGCTTGGAACCACCGTGGGGATCTTCCATCTGGCTTTCATTCTTTCTTCCTCGAGTAAGTCAGTAGTGATGGCTGCCAGAGTTTGAGATGTGGCGGGTGCATATCGCAGGTTCGATACGACGCTTTGATATTCCTCAGGTAGTGTGCAGGTGATTTTGGTCACTATTTGTTGCTCAGTCTGTGGCATGCCCACGTCTTTCAGGCGCTGGGCGAGATTCTTGATCTCGCTGATATGGGTTTTCATGTCGTTGCCCGGCTTGTAGCTGTAGTGGTAATAGCTGGAGAGAAGGCTGTACTGATTGTTAGCAGCGTGCTCAACGTGCTGGGCTGATAGTGCTTCCCACATTTGATGAGCATTTGTGCAGCTGATAAGAAGTAATTGCTGATCCACCTTCACGGTGGATAGGATCAGGCCTCTGGCTTTGCAATCGCGTCTCTTCCAGTCAGCTATGGCAGCTGCGTTGGTGACGCGACCTGGCTGTGGTGGGTCACCACTGGCTGGTCCTCTTTCTTCAACTGGCTTGGTTGAGGTACCGGTGACAATCTCTTCCAGGTTGTGCTCTTCAAGAAGGGTCCACAGTCCCAATTTCCAAAGTGGAAAATTTGTCCCATCGTATTGAGCGATATGGCTAACTTCTCTGGGAGTCGTTGAGCTCATTTTATACTTTGGTTAGGTAGCGTGAAGCTGGGCCCATAACCTGTTGGGAGTAACACATGAGTGTTACGATAATGTCTAGCCACGTGAGGTGGGCTTGTACATGCCAGCGCCTCTACATTGTGTGGGGCTGTTTAACATGCATAGAATTATATAATGTATAGTACCTGGTAACTCTATAGATGTGTAAATAATTGTTCCTTACAATTGATTCAATGTGTTGGAGATCAAGAGTGCTCTGTATTTCAGTCACTAGAAGACAAGAGCGAAGTAGCCCAAAGACACTGTTTAGCAGAACCTAAAGAGAGGCCAATGCGTTCCACGGAATGGTTGCACTAGTCCCCAACATACACTTCAACATCCGCAGCTGCCGAATGTCGATTCTAGACTGTCTGAATGGCACGTGGTTTCATTACGAGATTTCATTAATTAAGCGTAGCAATAAATTTATTTAAGTGCTATAATAAGTTAAAAAAATTGGCTTTTCAGTTAAAAACATGGCTTTTTTTAGAAAAATGCTCGGCGGGGATACTAATTCTTTAATTTTTTTTTATTTTTGGCCCAAATATTCGTACAATAGTAGTTAATAAGTGGTGCAAGTGACGTTAAAAAAAACTGAAAACCAATACCAAAGCGCACCAAAAAAATATAAAAAAAAGCCTAAATAGAAATGTAAAAACCACGGCAGGGATAGTAAATTTCAATTTAGGATCGAAATTTTTTGTATTTATACTCATTGCCACAATCCTAACCCCAATCTGAAATGACGTGAAGGATTTCAAAAAAGTTGCGGAAATGAAACGGAAATGAAACGGTTACCCCCCAGCGACGAAACAGCGAAATCGACTAGACGAGTGTCGACTACCGGATCTTTCCCATGGAAGGTCCCGAAACGAACTTTGCGGGGCCGTCCTTTCAGGCCGAGTGCCTGGGCCGCGTCTTCACGCAAAAGGGTAGCTTGGCTGTCAGTATCATGAAGAGCAAAAACGTCCAAAGTCCGGCATCCAGCTCGAAGTCGTACGGGTACCACGGCAAAAAGAACATCGGACGAAAGGCGGGGAGCGATCGCAAGCGTTTGAGGTCCTTGAGCGTAATCTTGGCCCCCGATGGAAGGCGGAATTTGGCGTTGTCCGTTTTTCTCGTGAAAAACTCTTTTCGCACCACGCAACAGCGAATGATGACGAGCACGGCAGCCGGACGATTCGCAGGCCGGTTTCGAACGACAGTCGACACTACGATGTTTTCCTCCAAGACAGTTAAAGCAGACGCCTTTCTCCTTCGCTACCAAAGCTCGTTCGCTCGGCGTCTTCCGTCGAAATTCGGCAGAGGCAATCAGCCGGTGGGCTTCCCCGCAACCTGGACACTCGCCATCAACTTCTTTCGCTGTTTGGGTGGCTGAGACGGTTGGAGGTGGACGAACGGGTGACGGTTTCCGAATTGCAGGTTTCACCGAATTAGGTTTTTCGATGGCAGGCTTGTAAAACGTTACACGCTTTTCACGGGGTTCGATTCGGGGTGCCAACTCCGCGGACGAACGAGCCAACCGCTCCTCTTCAACAACCTCTTCCAGAAAATGATCGAGGTCGCAAAGATCGACAACCTTCGGTGATTGCTTGCGCACGTACCGGGCCCAGCGATGACGGACAAATGGCGGCAACTTCTGAACCGCTTGGTCTAGGTTGGCAGCACTTATCAGATCGTGTTCCAAACCTCCTTGCTCCAAAACTACAACAGCTTCATGCAGCTAATCGGAAAAAACTTCGAGTGCTTGACGATCACCCGGTTTGACGCCGGGAAGACTAAGAAGATCGTGGATTTGACAACGCGCTATTTGCTCACTCGAACCATAGTGTTTCTTGAGGTAGGTGAGAACCGCGGCGTACCCACGGGGAGCCTTCCGTAGCGGGGCGATGCGACGAAAAACATTGGGTCCTACCCAGTCTGTCAGGATTGCTAAGCGCTGGGCGTCGTTCGGGATGACGTCGTGTACGAGCGCCTGAAACCGCGAGGCGAAAAGAAGCCAATCTCTTGGGTCGCCATCGAATGGAGTCTTGCACGTGAACGGAGCAGAACCTCCGAACATCCAAGGCCCTGGTGCGGAAGCAGGCAAAGTCGAGGATCTCTGCTCCAAACGGTCGATCCAGCTATCCGCAGTCACGACGGCCGGCCCGGTTTCAGGAACCTTTTGAGAACGAGTTTTCCGACTCGACGATGGACCGGGAAAAAATCTTCATCTGACTCGCTGAGAGAACTAAAAGAAGTCCGCGAAGACGAACGAATTGACCTCCTTGATAATTCCTCGTTCATGCGGAGTCGTGCGATTTCTTCTTCGATTTTCCGTTCCTTTCGCCTGGCTTCCACGTGAATTTTCTCCTCTCGAAGTTTACGGGCTAACTCGTCCAGGCGTTCGTTCTCTTTCGACTCCTCCTCCCGCCGTTTGCGAGCCATTTCGAGTTCGAACTCGGCAGCACGGCGTTCTCTTGTCAGAGACGAACGGGTAGAACTTCGTGAAAGATAGGAAGACGAGACACTGCGGGCAATGGAGGACTTCGAACTTGACACAGATTGCGGAGAATCCTCATCGATTTTACGATGACTGCCACGAGTTGGAACGAGAATTGCTTCGGCCTGAGATACCTCACTGGTCTGACGAGAGGTACTGGTTGGGGCCCCAACGTCCAGCGGAACTAACTCTGGTTGACGGGTTGACTCAATCCCACCGGAGCGAAAGGTACTGGCGGGCAGGGTCCAGCGGGGCTAAATCGGGTTGACGGGCTGACTCGACCAGACTGGGTCAAACTTGAGATCTCGTACGAATTGATGGCACGGTGTGCGGCCCAAGGCGACGTGCCCTTGCAAATTCTTCGTGAGTGGCTTCAAAATGGAGGCGCAGATTGTCCAACCAGGCGTCGTCGGAAATACCCATTTTAGCGCAATACCGATGATGATAATACATGCATTGTTCATAATGAGCATCGCCCTTCTCAATAAGACTGTCCATGTAGCTGCTAGCCCCGGTCTCGTGGATCACCTTCCTGACCATATTCAAACTGCGGGTGAAATTCCTTCGAAAGTGGGTGCGCTTGCTGATCAAAGCTGTAGGGTCTAAACGGCCGGTCGAATCGGTGGCGAAAGAACGACTCGGCGAAGGAGCTTGAGCAGCATTATCTGGGGCATCGACTTCGAACACAGCGTCATCAGCAATGTCATCTTGAGAAGCCATGTTGCCTTACTGTCAGAGTACCAGATGCTCGAAATACTCAAAAAACGTCTTTAAAAAAGGCTAGGTACATAAAAAACTCGGTAGCACGCAACGAAGCCCTTGCTCAAATCCGGGAACCCTGACCGTTACCCCTCCTGGGCTGGCGGTTGATTCAGAGTTGGGATGTCTTGAGACAAACGCACAAAAAAAAATGAAACGAAAAACGAAATTCACTTAAAGTTACCAGGGTCGAATAAAATTCCCGGGTTTCGGCACCACTATGTTACAAACTAAAAGCGAAATGACGAACGAAAGGGCGATACGATAAACGAACTAGAACGAATGGGGTAGGTAAAAATACTGTATTGGAAAAAGGGGCTGCCAAACGGGAGATGACGAAAAATGGCGACGAGACGCTCGAACGGCAAAAATGTGACTGCCTCGTTAATACACGTCATCCGATCGCTTACGCAAAAACAAAAGAAAAGAGATGCGCGAATTAAGATAAACAAAAGATAAAAAAAAGGGGGGGGGTAATTAAAGGCGCGCGCGAAGCCCGGCCGAGTTGCCATGGCAACTCGGTAACACTCCCCGAAAAATTCAACGATCACCACTGAAATCACAAGCTGTGGTCCTTAACCCAAACTCGGCGACTACACTTTAGACACTGAAGGATGGGAACTGACGCCTTACAACCCATGTTACTGACATAAAAATTTCGTCAACATTAACGGCCGAGCCCATTTCTACAAAAACAGTTCCTGGCATCCAATCGTCCCCGGTGTAATAATTCAAGGATATAGTTTGATCAACACTTGGCCGTATGAAATTGATAAGCTACTCGCACTAAGTTTACACCCCGCGCTAACCCCCCACCCGATGAGCACCGCAGCTGCAATCGCCGAGATAATTGCTGCTGCTAAAGAAGAACATAGCATCGACCTTGGAAATCCTTTTTACATGAGCACTCTTCTTTCCTCACTCCAAAAAGAAAAGAACGTTTCCCTGACGTCTAAGATTCTAAGTTGGTCAAGTAGCATTTGTAGTCTTCTAGGGATGGGATTTATCGGATTCTTTTTCTTTCATTTTTGTGGAGTAGGTTCCCTTATTGCAAGATACATACCTTATTGTTCTTTTCTAAGTACTTGTAACCCTTTCACTTGCTTCACCAAAACATCTGATAATGATATAGAAGTAGGCCACCCCGCGTTATTAAACCCCTCAAATCCATCCCCGCCCATTACTATTGTAAACTTACCCGCCTGTATTCAACAACCCGCACCGGAATTTTTTGCCCTATCAACCCCTTACGAAAAATTAGGCGGGTGAAGGGGGATCTAGCTAGCGTGCTCATTAGGAATACGCATACTTGCAAAAAACAGGTTTGCGGTATATCTGCAAATACTTAGTTTTGTACTAGCTAGAGAATTTATACTGGTTACGTGCTGAAAACTGATAAGCGCTATGCTTACTGAAATATAAGGGGTTTTATGCCAACAAGACCTAGCTTATTACTAGTTAACACGGGCATATACGTAAAATACGAATGTACAGCCTGTTGTTGTTTATATGCTTTGTACGCATTATCATACACACTGATGAAATAAGTTAAAACATACATGTTCCTGACTTAAATTAGCAAGTTTATTTCAGACTTGTTTATGACAGCGTTAATATATATACTTTCTATCTTCACGCGCCCTATAATTTATTTCCTTTCATTTCCTTCTTGCCATCCATCGGAAATCCTCATCTCTCTCTCTCTATGCGGATATACTATACGGTGTATACACTAC
Organism: Daphnia magna; assembly: GCF_020631705.1. Lineage (NCBI taxonomy): Eukaryota > Metazoa > Arthropoda > Branchiopoda > Diplostraca > Daphniidae > Daphnia > Daphnia magna. Next base: position 3,465,756 of record NC_059191.1, read on the forward strand.
GTGTGTGTAGAAATATGATGATGATAATAACGACTAGCGCTCCTGCTGCTGCTGCTGGTTTATTGAAGAGAATTTGTGTGTACACGTTTATCCTGTAGAGATGAACCGGATTTTCATGACGAGCGGAAAATGACCGATACTTGGCCCCTTATCGCTCCTCTCTCCCATAGGTTTATATCAGCAATCTTGGTCGCCTCTTCTTTTGTTTTTCATCATCTCCAATCCCTCAAAATGGATTCAACATCATGGGAAAATCCTATTAATTGAGTGGGAGTTGACAACACCTGGTTTTCGGCGATATCTTTTGTTGTAAGAAGTATAAATAACTAACGCATTTGAATAATATTTTTCATGAACCTGTACCTTGCAGTTCCATTTCATCATTAAAGAAAAAAAAAGCCTTCATATTCTTTAGCTCTTGTGAGAAATCCGATTCCTTGTTCAATATAAGGAAATAGAATAACATACATCAGTCTTTTAGGTAATTTATATTTACTAACCACATATATTGGAGAAACTTCCAAATCCATCGGACTTATACTGCCACAAATTTTTTCGCTGGATTGGTCTTGCTGTAACATAACCATATTTTCGATGTCTAAATTGGCCTGACGTTCAGCTATCTGACGTTGTTGTCATCGTCACTCCGCTGAGCCATATTTTTTCACTAAATCACTGTCGAAACAAACAAACCTATCACTTGTGCAAAGTCAGTTAACTAACGTAGACGATGAAATGAATTAGTGTGTCATCGCAAAAAGGCAGCAGCCGATTGTCTGATTGTCAAATGTCTGTGTTTAGGGATGCTTTCGGAATCGATCATAGTTGTCTCACTTGTCGCGGGAAGGGAATCAGCTGATTGCACGCTACAGCACCTTTAGTTGAATCTGTGCAAGCCATTTTTAACACGTTTTTGTGTAGGCATAATATAAAAGTGCTTTTTCTCCTAAATTGTGAATTGTCCTGGCGTTGACCCAGGTAAATATATTTTATGAGTTACAAATATGTCTTTTATCGATAAGTATATGCGAGTATATGTTGAGAAGCTACATCTGCAACCCAAATGTTAACTGTCCCATTGGTTTCATTTTGATTTAAAAATATATTAGGTCATTCAAAATGCCTTCTAAGAAGAGTTCTTACTTGGATAGCATCCACATTTTGTTCAAAGTTAAGTCCACTGGGGACTACACTGTTGGAACTGCTGGGATGATATCGCTGCCTAAATTACCATTAGAGAATTTAGTTCTTCTCGACAAAATTCAAAGTCTAATGGATTCTAAGGCTGAGATTAAAATCAGGTATTCCTTCTTCTATTTAATTAAAGAAAATACTTTTAGGAATAAACATGCTGGTTTTCTTTTTTCAGGCTAGAGAACTTAAACGGCAAAAGACAAGTCCTTGTGGCCACAATTCATGAATTTTCAAGTAACGATCTGATACATTCTGAAAGCTACTGTTTTATTCATTATGAATGTCTTTTCTTTTCCCAAAATGTAGAAAAACCGACTGGCCGGTCGGAAATGGAAAAACTTCGAACACAAATGGATGCTTCTGGTGAAATATCCAACAAAATTGACGAAGAGGAAAAGAAAAGGGCTGATGAACAGGCAAAGAAAAAGGCTGAAGAAGAGGCAAAGAAAAAGGCTGAAGAACGAGCAAAGAAAAAGGCTAATGAACAGGCAAAGAAAAAGGCTGAAGAATAAACAAAGAAAAAGGCTGAAGAACAAGCAAAGCAAAAGGCTGAAGAACAGGAAAAGAAAGAGGCTGAAGAGCAGGCAAAGAAAGAGGCTGAAGAAGCATCTTTAAAGAAAAAAGCTGATACTGTAAAGAATAATTCTCATATGCCTGTTGCTAAAAAGAGACTAACTTACAATGAAGACGTCGAACCATCTCATTCCTTATCTTCTTCATCTCAGCTTAATGAAGAAAGTGATGCCGATACACAGAAAGATTTGTTCGAGGAGTCATCAGGTTAAAATCCACTTGTTTATTTTTTTAAACAGTTGTTTTAATGTGTGGATTTACTGTTTTAGATGAAAGTGATCACGAAAACTCAACGGATGGTTCAAATGTCGCCGATAGACAAAACATAGATGATGATGAGGATAGTTTATATCATAAACCGTCTTCTGGTGTATCTGAAAGCAACACCCTTGCGTCCCTTAGTTCATCGACCATTTTAACAGCTTTGGAAAATACGGCAGAAGAAAACTGTGGTTCCGTGTTAGTAAATAACCATTCAACACCCTCTCGTCATCAGCAGGTAAATATTTATATCCGAAAAGCTTTGATTCCCATGACTTGACTGTACCATTTTTTAATATGTTGTATATGAAAAACCGAATCAGCGATCTTGAGAGTGAAAATGGTTTTCTTTACCACAAGGTGGATGAAAAGGATGAGGAAATTGAATCCCTTAAAGCTGATATTCTTCAATTACAGAGCAAAAATCCAGATAATTTGGTTAAGAGTAAATTAACCATTAAGTCCTCATTTTATTTGAACGAAATGTGAACTATCCCACTTTCTATCTAGGAATTACTGCTGCTCTTTCGGCAGTTAATGGAACGACGAGAGTTTCGTGAACGAAGACAATACTGCTGCCACTCATAACGTCTCAAGACACTCAACGTCAAGGGAGCACGTAATGGTAAACGACTCATTATTTTCAAAAATGCCATGCCATACTAATTATTCCTTTTTTTACAGGTACAACTAGTTCAAGGGCACAATTTGAGAATCGAGAAATCTGATCTGAAATTTGCCATTAGTATTGGAAGGCTATCGAGCGGAAATCTCCACCTGATGGTCAACAAAATTATGGAGTCAATTTACACCCGTGTGTTTATGAGTAATCACACGTTGACCGGAATGGCCCCTAGGGCAAAGAAAGTCGGAAACACGCCGCCAACACCGGTTAAGCCTGGTTTGCCCAGGGAAGATGTTTTAGCTATAACTCGTAAGTTTTTTTTTGGTCCAGCTGTTTCAAGATAAATTAAAACGTTTCTATTCGTTTTCAGTATTCATGATTCAAGCATGGAAGGTTTATCACAACCAAGTGATCAAACCAAAGGATGTGAGAGTTGCAATACGCTCAAAATTGTCGACCGAGACTAGGGCCATTCTGGCAATCAACACAACGGATTTTGAACCTGGCGTAAACACCATAGATGAAGCCAACGAAGATTCTGCAAATTATTTATTCCTAAAGTCACGATTTCACGCGATTTCACCATATCTAGGCAAATAGAATTTGCCTGTTGTGGTTTTTAATTTTTAACCTAGCTCCCATCACAATCCATGATTCAGTTATTCAATCATTTTTTTATCGGATTGACGGATCTCTTAACTATTTGTTGTTTCGAAACTGGGGTGTTCTTATTTGGGGTGTTATCTTAATTAATGTTTTAAAAATTTGTCTTTTCAAATTGTAACCCCATTTATGTAACCCATGTTAATCTACCGTCAGACCCAGAAAGTCTTACCACTTAATAAGATTAAAGGTAGCATTAATAACAAATTATTGTATTTCATTTATTGAGCGACGAGGGGGAAGGGAGGTAATATATATAGACGAACTAAAGCTAGTGAAAACCCTAGCTGATCATGCAAATATAGAACTCACTAGTGTATGTCCGTTTCCTACTCATCATATCATACCTACCTACGGCTTAACTGCGCATATTAGTGAATAACTAGTAAGCGCAGAGCAGGAAACCGCAAGTATGTTTCAGAGAAAACCCATGCTAGGGGAAACCATCTATGCAACAGTATGCATGACAGCAGACAGCTACCTAGTTCCTCACAAGGGACTAGCTTACATTTTCGTACGGGACCCCTTTTCTACAAGGAGAGCCTCCACGGAACAAATTCCAACGGGACGCACTAAGACAAGCGCATCAAGAAGCAGCTGTTCTGTTGAATTAATTAATGTTGTTTTCTTGTTTTGTTTTGACTCACTTTCTATTCCGTTCCAAATTTGACCTTGATAGATTGCGAGACGCAATCTTTTGGAACCGGATAGCTATGTAAAGAACCAAAACAATTTATTCTTTATTATTTTCATTATTTTTCCCTACCCTTTATTCTCACGTAACATTAACTTTCTATACGCCCCTCTTTTCTATGTTTTTTCTTCCTTAGACGTCTTACAGACTGATTTACGTTTCAACTTAATTTTCTTCTAGTTCGCCCTTCACGAACCCCGTATAAGAACTTTTGTTCTATAGAAAATAGAGTGAAACACTTTTCACAATTCAGTTCCTAAAGAGTTGTTCCCCAATTTTTTGTGCTACTGAAATATACTTTCCAAGAAACGACAATGAAAAAGTAAGTTAAAATATTAATAGCTTACAATATCTAAACAGGACCAAATATACTTGTATTCAATGTGAATACACTGTGATATTATGAGTTTATATTTCTACATGTAAACAGAATCAAATATACTTGAATTTAATGTGAATACACTGTGATAACATGAGTTTTTACTTCTATATGTAAACAGGATCCAATATACATTTATTCAATGTGAATACACTGTGATACCATGAGTGTATACTTCTACATGTAAACAGAATCAAATATATGTGTATTCAGTGTGAATACACTGTAGTACCATGAGTTTTTACTTCTATATGTAAACAGGATCAAATATACTTGTATTCAATGTGAATACACTGTTATATTATGAGTTTATAGTTTTACATGCGAATAGAATGAAATATACTTGTATTCAATGCGAATTCACTGTGATATTATGAGTTTATACTTCTACATGTAAACAGAATGAAATATACTTGTATCGAATGCGGATACACTGTGATATTATGAGTTTACACTTCTACATGTAAACAGAATCAAATATACTTGTATTCAATGTGAATACAAAGTGATACCATGAGTTTTTACTTCTATATGTAAAGTATGATCAATTCCAATGAAAAAGTAAGTTAAAATATTAATAGCTTACAATATCTAAACAGGACCAAATATACTTGTATTCAATGTGAACGCACTGTGATACCATTAGTTTATACTTCTGCATGTAAACAGAATCAAATATACTTGTATTCAATGTGAATACAAAGTGATACCATGAGTTTTTACTTCTATATGTAAACAGGATCAAATATACTTGTATTTGTGGTGAACCGTCACTAGGAGGCGGTAGGGGGGCAAGAGAAAAGAAGCAGACGACGGCGGAGGGGCAGGCACGTCGAAAAAAGGATTGAAAGTCGAAAGTGTGTAATTTTCGTGAGTGTCTTTTCTGAAGAAATAAAACCTGGAAATTCTGCCTCTTCAACCCGTGTTGGTCATTATTACCTTCCCCAGCAGAGTGGGCGTATTTTACATGGTGCCGAAACCCGATTACGAATAATACAGGGAACCTATCGAAGTCTGTCACCGGCGTGTGGCGGCCATTTTTTTCAAGTAAGCTTTTCTTTAACTTTTCGAACAATTCGAATGAACTCGAACATATCAAAACAAACACGACGAACATCGAACCCCCACAATTCGAACTAATTCGGTCTCAGTTTTTCGTACAATATCGCTGCCACCGAGCATGTATTACGCCTTGATCGAAACTACCATCCCAATGGCCCCACTATCTGTCTCGTGTATTTGATTATCCAGTTGTTCTATACTATAACCTCCAGCAAGAGTGAGATGTCAATAACCAATCTTTTGCGTTTACAGATTTCTCGCACTGACCACTCATTATTGACTATACAGCTGCCCGACTAAGAAATCCCAATATCGAACTTGTATGCCTGATAGTCTTTCTCTCGAACAACTTAAGTATTTATTTAACGCTGTTTCAATAATTTAGGCCATCAACTAATTGTACTTTGCTTATCGTAGACTTAGTGGCCTGGCCAGATATTAATCTCGTCGCCAGTGTCGCCACCTATTCGAAACCTTTGTCGAACTGCAACTTTGCGAGAAAGATTGCGCCATAAAAATTCTTGCAGCATCAGTCTCGAACTGCACTGCATACAGTGTCCCGTAAATTTAAAATAACTTTTCGTTACCATTACCCTAATAACAAGTCACCTTCGTTTACAGACGCCGTAAATAAGGACCAAGTTGAATCAGAACTCTACTACCGAACAACTTTCTGAACAGTCCCAATAATATCGTTTTCCCATTCGAACTATTTGGATTTGGACATTTGATTCGGTTGCCATCCTTTCACGCTTAGCTCGAACCCCAATCGAACTCTCGAGCAAGCTTACGGCTTAATCGAAGCATGGCCGACGAAAACGTTGTTGACCCGCCCGCCCTATTCGGCATGCGAACAAATGCCAAGCGTAGACACACGAACCTTCTGCGGCAAGCAAGAGAGTTAATAAACATCAACGCCACGCGAGAAGAATTCGAAGCATTTATGCCAACTCTCGAACTGGCACACAGTAATCTCGTTCACATTCACGAACGATACGTGGCCGCCGCACAACATGACGATGGTGAACTGCACGCAGCAGCCACCTACTTAGAAAGCATCAACAATCTGCAAGCCGCATGTGCTCAAGCAGTCGCTGCCGCCTTACGAAGAACAGCCCCTCGACGCGCATGGAACATTTCCAACACCGTGGCCCGTGAGCTCAGTCAAAATGTATCAATTCCTCAACCTAATCAAGAGATCGACGTTGTGAGCATCGTACCAGAGCCGCAACAGCCAAACGGCCCACCACAGCCGAACCAAGACGATCGATCGAACGACACGCAGCACGACACCTTAAATCACGTAAATTTCGACCTTCACACAGCAGCAAAACAACGCAAAATCGATCTTGAATTTCAATTGAAGCAAGCAAAAATAAAACAGGATCGTGAACTCAAAGATCTAGAGCTCAAAAACGCGCGGGAACGAGAAGACCTGGAACTTGAAATTCAGTACGAAAATCACTTGATCGAGAGCTGTGGTGGTGCAATTGGATCACCGCAATTATCGTCCACACCCAACTTACCAAGCAACGTCCCGATGAATGATTTGGTTAACCTTCCGCTTCTGCCAGCTGTCGTTAACTCGATTCAACCGACGCAACCTAATTTTGCCCCGTCGCATCATTGGCTGAAGCTAGACGTGGCAAAATTCAATGGAGACCCCCGTAAATGGCTTAAATACGCCCACGGTATAAGAGCAACGATCCGAGATGTAAATATGCCCGAATCGCTGAAACTTCTGGTGCTTCAAGAAAGTTTGAAGGAAGACATCCAGCGTCGTGTCGCTCATATTTTCACGGGTGCGTACACTTTTCAATCGGCTTGGGCTGAGCTAGAAAAAAAATATGGAAGCCCGCACCTTATCATACAAGCACACGATCAGCATATGCAGCAGCTCCTTTCATTCAGAAACTGGGACTTTAACGCACTCTTTAATTTGGCCGCTGCAGTACGCGACGCCGTGTCAAGCGTAGATGAAAGCCACGTCATGATGTTCAACACCGTCGCCAACTTACTTCATACCAAATTGCCAATCAACTTACAAACAGACTGGGGAAAATATGCTTATGGTTTAGACAGAATGGCCACCTTAAAAGATTTCGACAAATGGATCGATCGCGTGCTCAGCGCTGAAGAACTTCGTGGCGGAAAGCTATCGTCATCCAACGCAATAAACGCTGTTAAAAACCCCGTTCAGCCTTCAAATAGCAACCATCAGTTGGGAAGCTACACACCCGGAAGCAGCAACTACAATAACCGCGGACCGACCGTTCTCGCAGGATCCTTATCAAACGTTATAACCCTTTCTGACTGCCCGGCCTGCCAAGAAAGTCCGGCCCACAGGTTAGAGATGTGCAACGTGTTTAAACGAATGTTGGTGAATGCCCGCGCATCGCTATGTGCAACCAACAATCACTGCTCAAGTGTCTCATCCGCGGCCACTATGGACGGAAATGCAACTCAACTGAATCGAAATGCAAGGAGTGGCAGGGCCCGCATCATTCGCTGCTTCACGGAGCCGAACGACAGTTTCCCTCCTCATCGCGAAACCAAGGTAAAAACCATACTATATTAATGGTAAAGGCACCAACAGCCAATATCCGCCCAGTCCTATTAGCTATTGTCAAACTCGTAGTGGAAATGAACAATTCGGCTCAAACAACCTTCGCGATTCTTGACCAAGGCAGCGAAGCTACTCTCATATCGCGAAAGCTAGCGAATTTGCTTAAATTGAAAGGTCCTTCAGCCAGCATTTGCTTCGGCTCGTTTAACAACTCTGTGTTAATGGATTCGAACATCGTAGCATTCAAACTCAAATCGATCGACGGATCGCAAGCGTTCGACGTTCGCGAAGCGTTTGTTGTCCCCAGCATTAATCTTTCGCAACGCAAAATTAACTGGCGTGGCATCAAGAAACGATGGGAACATTTGGCCGACATCGACTTACCTGCCATAGACTCTTCCAAAGTAGAAATTCTTGTGGGGATGGACATGTTACCAGCTCTTCGAACGCTAAACACTGCTGCCCCAAATGATGGTGAAACCGGCCCTACCGCTTTGCAAACGTGTTTTGGCTGGGCTGTAGTGGGCAAAATACCGTTGTGTCTAGTCGCCGGACCGAGCAACAAAAGCAGCGTGAACTTAGGTTTCGTCCGACAAGAACCCTTTCTATCAGAAGTAGTTGACCGTTTCCATTTAACTGAAACCTTCGGCGTCGTGGCAAAAACCGCGAAAACAAATCCAGCGGCCAACGAAGACGAGCAAATGTTGAGCATCTTACAGCGATCGATAAAATTTATTGGATGTGGCTACCAAGTGGAACTTCCGCTTCGTCAAGACAGACCGGTCATACCAAACAACAGAGGACAAGCAGTTTCCCGTTTCTGTGGCCTCGAACGCCGAATGTTAGAGCCACATATGCGCGAGACCGCCGCAAAATACGTAACCATTGTCGAGAATCTTATATCGTCAGGAACCGTGGTCGCCGTCAACTGGTCGGACATAAACAAGCCGGAAGGTATGGTTTGGTATCTACCTCACTTCTACGTCGTTAACCCGAACAAACCCGAAAAAATTCGAGTTGTCTTCGACTGCGCTGCGCTCTACAGAGGTGTGTCGCTTAACCATTATCTTTTGCGTGGCCCGCCGTTCATCCCGTCACTAGTCGGCATCCTCCTCCGCGCTCGTCAGTTTCTCGTCGCACTCACCGCTGACATCACTGCGTTTTACCACAGAGTTGGTGTGGCCGAAAAACATCAGTCCTTACAACGATTTGTCTATCGCGAATTTGGCAGTAACGCACCAATCACAACCTACCAATTCGCAACCCTGGTATTTGGAGCTGTTTGTTCCTCCTCTGCCGCAATATTCACTTTACAGCATGCAGTCAATGCAAACGTACAATTTCCGCAGGTCGCCGATAAATTGAAAGACAATTTTTATTCCGACAATTTGAGCGACTCATTCGAAACTAACGACGAAGCAATAAATTTCGCAAAGCAAGTAACGCAGTCTCTCGCGTCCGCCGGTTTTAGTCTGACAAGCTTCGCGTCGTCATCCCGGCAAGTCTTGGCAACCATCCCAGAAAATCAGCGAACTTCAAACACCGTTGACTTGAATAAAGACGCGCTACCTGTGGAATATCTTCTTGGTATGGTATGGGATCTTAACTCGGACTCTTACGGCATCAGAATAAAATCAATGCCAACGGTTACTACAAAACGAGAATTATTGTCCGCAATTTCTCTCACATTCGACCCTCTCGGCATTTGTCTTCCAGCCATTACCGGCGCTAAACTGTTATTTCAACAGACACAAAAACTGGCGAAAGATACACCGGATGTTCGTGGGTGGGACCAGCCTTTGTCAATCGAAATTTTGTCAAAGTGGAAGCAATGGACCTCCAGCCTCGAAAAATTGCGCCTTGTTTCTGTAAAACGATGCTTCCGACCCGCCAACTTTCCCCTCGTAGGCTCCGATTTTGTGTTGGTCATTTTTGCCGATGCTTCGCCCGTCGCCTTCGGAGCGGTCGCCTACCTGCGCGTACGATTCGGTGATAAAATTCATGTCAGCTTCGTCATGGCCAAAGGTCGCCTGGCCCCCCTCAAGCCGACAACCATCCCCCGACTGGAGTTGAAAGCGGCAGTATTGGCCGTCAACCTGTCGTTGATCGTGAAACAGGAGCTTCGTCTTTCGTTTTCCTCAGTTGAGTTCCATACGGACTCACAAATTGTTTTGTATCAGCTTCGCGCCTCTCACCCCGGTCGTCCATCATTTGTAAACAAACGGACAAATGAGATTCTACAGCACTCGACGGTTGATCAATGGCACTATATTCGCAGCAGCGACAATCCCGCCGACGATTGTACCCGAGGAATCGTTCCGAAAGACTTTGGGCCAAATTGCCGCTGGATTCGAGGGCCAGATGTTCTTTTCAACGTGTCATACACTCCACCGCCATTCGATCAGCAAAGCATTAAGGCTAAAGAAAATGAAGAAATACAGGCGGTCAATGTGCAACAGCTGCACGTTGCTATAAGTTCTTGCCACCCGTTGTCATCCGCTTTGTCTAAACTCATCACCCGAAGCATTCAACTTAACACTCTGAAACGAGAAGCTGCTCTGCGGCTGCGCGGCGACTCCACGTCGAATGATGATCTGAATTCCGACGAGATCACCGAAGCCTTCCGCATCTGTCTGCTAGTGTCGCAGCAAGACGCATTCTCACGGGAACGTGCAGCTTTTCAGAAAGGAAAAATGATCCCTCGTGACTCCGTCTTGAGGCGGGTCGGGCCATACCTTGACCCAGACGACGGCCTGTTGGAAGTCGATGGAAGATTGGGCCACGCAGTGATGCCGGCACGTACCCGTAACCCAATAATTATTGCACCGGATCATCCGCTTACAAGGCTTATCATCAGCGACCGTCATTTACAATTGCTCCATTCTGGTGTGGAACACACGTTGAGTGTTGTTCGTGAGCAGTTTTACCTCCCACAAGGACGCAGGGCCATCCGGCGTACACTTGCACAGCGTACCAAATGTAAGATGCTGCGTGCTATGCCTCAGGCACCACGAATGGCTAGCTTGCCAAAGGAACGTCTCGTGCCCTCCTTGCGCGTCTTCACGAATGTGGGACTGGACTGCTTCGGGCCCTTTCAAGTTGTGATTGGAAGACGATCAGTGAAGCGGTGGGGACTACTGATAACGTGCCTTTCCACCCGAGCCGTGCATTTAGAAGTGTTGGACACGATGGACGCCGATTCTTTCATCATGGCGTTGCGGCGTTTCATCTCCCTGTGAGGTCACCCTAGAATAATTTACAGTGACAACGGCACCAATATCACGGCAGGAGAAAAGGAGCTCAGGCAAGGGATCGAAAATCTCAATTCGACGCGGGTGGCAGCAGAATTCATCGACCGCGGGATCACTTGGAAATTCTCCCCACCGTATGCGCCGCATTTTGGTGGTATTTGGGAGCGTCTGATTGGCTCCAGCAAGAGAGCCATGCGCGCCGTTTTGGAAAACCGCTCGGTAACCGACGAAGTCCTTCGCACGGTTTTCGCAGAAGTAACCTCACTTCTGAACTCACGGCCTTTGACCAACGTTCAAACTGATCCGTCAGAGCCAGAGCCGCTCACTCCGTATCACTTTATTCTCGGTACCCCCCATCCTCACCGAGCGCCTGATACTGAAGAAGCATTCGATGGCCTCACGCAGCGGATGTGGAAGCAGGACCAGTTCATTGTGGACCAGTATTGGAGACGCTGGATGAAAGAATACCTTCCGACTCTCATCGAGCGGAAAAAATGGGAAAGGACTGTCCGTCCGATCAGAGTTGGTGACGTCGTCATGATTATGGACGAGAATAGCAGAAGGGGCGATTGGTTGATAGGGAGCGTTACGAAAGTGTTGCCCGGAAGCGACGGAATTGTCCGCGCGGCAACCGTAAAAAAAGAACGTTCCGAACTAACCCGCCCGGTTGTCAAACTTTGCTTCATTTCAGGTTCTCGCGAGTAGTTCCATCGTCGGCCGGCCCGGACTGTGGTGAACCGTCACCAGGAGGCGGTAGGGGGGCAAGAGAAAAGAAGCAGACGACGGCGGAGGGGCAGGCACGTCGAAAAAAGGATTGAAAGTCGAAAGTGTGTAATTTTCGTAAGTGTCTTTTCTGAAGAAATAAAACCTGGAAATTCTGCCTCTTCAACCCGTGTTGGTCATTATTACCTTCCCCAGCAGAGTGGGCGTATTTTACAGTATTCAATGTAAATACACCGTTATATTATAATTTTATACTTCTACATGTAAACAGAATCAAATATACTTGTATTCAATGTGAATACACTGTGATACCATGAGTTTTTACTTCGATATGTAAACAGCTTCAAATATACTGGAATTCAATGTGAATACACTGTGATACCATGAGTTTTTACTTCTATATGTAAACAGGATCCAATACACTTGCATTCAATGTGAATACACTGTGATATTATGAGTTTATACTTCTACATGTAAGCAGAATCACAGAATGTGAATACACAGTGATATTATGAGTTTTTACTCCTATATGTAAACAGGATCAAATATACTTGTATTCAATGTGAATACACTGTGATACCACCAGTATTTACTTCTATATGTAAACAGGATCAAATATAAGTGTATTCAATGTGAATACACTGTTATATTATGAGTTTATACTTCTACATGTAAACAAAATAAAATATACTTGTATTCAATGTGAATACACTGTTACATTATGAGTTTATACTTCTACATGTAAACAGAATCAAATATACTTGTATTCAATGTTAATACACTGTGATATTATGAATTTATACTTCTACATGTAAACAGAATCAAATATACATGTATTCAATGTGAAAACACTGTGATACCATTAGTTTTTACTTCTAAATATAAACAGAATCAAAGATACTTGTATTCAATGTGAATACACTGTGATATTATGAGTTTATACTTCTACATGTAAACAGAATCAAATATACTTGTATTCAATTTGAGTACACTGTTACATTATGAGTTTATACTTCTACATGTAAACAGAATGAAATATACTTGTATTCAATGTGAATACACTGTGATATATTATGAGTTTCTACTTCTACATGTAAACAGAATCAAATATACTTGAATCTAATGCGGATACACTGTGATATTATGAGTTTACACTTCTACATGTAAACAAAATCAAATATACTTGAATTCAATATGAATACACTGTTATACTATGAGTTTATACTTCTAAATATAAACAGAATCAAATATACTTGAATTTAATGTGAATACACTGTGATACCATGAATTATTACTTCCATATGTAAACAGGATCAAATATACTTTTATTCAATGTGAATACACTGTGATACCATGAGTTTATACTTCTGCATGTAAACAGAATCAAATATACTTGTATTTAATGTAAATACAAAGTGATACCATGAGATTTACTTCTTTATGTAAACAGGATAAATATACTTGTATTCAATCAGAATACACTTTGATATTAGGACTTTATACTTCTACATGTAAACAGAATCAAATATACTTGTATTCAATGTGAATACACTGTGACACCATGGGTTTTTACTTATATATGTAAACACCTTCAAATATACTTGAATTCAATGTGAATACACTGTGATATTATGAGTTTACACTTCTACATGTACACAGAATCAAATTTACTTGTATTCAATGTAAATACACTGTTATACTATGAGTTTATACTTCTAAATGTAAAATGTAAACAAAATCAAATATACCTGAATTTCATGTGAATACACTGTGATACCATGAGTTTTTACTTCAATATGGAAACAGGATTAAATATACTTGTATTCAATGTGAATACACTGTGATACCATGAGTTTATACTTCTGCATGTAAACAGAATCAAATATACTTGTATTCAATGTGAATACAAAGTGATACCATGAGTTTTTACTTCTATATGTAAACAGTCTCAAATATACTTGTATTCAATGTGAATACACTGTGATACCATGAGTTTTTACTTCTATATGTCAACAGTCTCAAATATACTTGTATTCATTTGCAGTACACTGTGATACCATGAGTTTTTACTTCTATATGTAAACAGAATCAAATATACTTGTATTCAATGGGAATACTCTGTTATATTATGAGTTTATACTTCTACATGTAAGCAGAATCAAATATACTCGAATTCAATGTGAATACACTGTGATACCATGAGTTTTTACTTGTATGTGTAAACAGGATCAAATATACTTGTATTCAATGTGAATACACTGTTATATTATGAGTTTATACTTCTACATGTAAACAGAAACAAATATACTTGTATTCAATGTTAATACATTGTGATACCATAAGTTTTTACTTCTATATGTAAACAGGATCAAATATACTGGTATTCAATGTGAATACACTGTTATATCATGAGTTTATACTTCTACATGTAAACAGGATCAAATATTCTTGTATTCAATGTGAGTACCCTGTGATACTATGAGTTTACACTTGTATATGTAAACAGAATCAAATATACTTGTATTCAATGTGAATACACTGTTATATTATGAGTTTATACTTCTACATGTAAACAGAATCAAATATACTTGTATTCAATGTGAATACACTGTGATTTTATGAGTTTTTACTTCTATATGTAAACCAGATCAAATATACTTGTATTCAATGTGAATACAGTGTGATATTATGAGTTTATACTTCTACATGTAAACGAAATCAAATATACTTGTATTCAATGTGAATACACTGTGATATTATGAGTTTATACTTCTACATGTAAACACAATCAAATATACTTGTATTCATTGCGAATACACTGTTAGATTATTAGTTTAAGCTTCTACATGTAAACATAATCTAATATACTTGTATTCAATGTGAATACACTGTGATACCATGAGTTTTTAATTCTATATGTAAACAGCTTCAAATATAGTTCAATTCAATGTGAATACACTGTGATACCATGAGTTTTTACTTCTATAGGTAAACAGGATCAAATATACTTGTATTCAATGTGAATACACTGTTATATTATGAGTTTATACTTCTACATGTAAACAGAATCAAATATACTTGTATTCAATGTGAATACACTGTGATATTATTGTTGTTATTGTTAAAGAAAAAAGGACCAAACTAGATTGTTAACACACTCAATAATGTGTGAATGAGGACTTTATTGACCATAAAGATGCCACACACAATTAATACGAAACATATTCAATTTAAGTGAAATCAAAATAAGTACCTTACTTCTGTGACGTGTGAAAAAGAATAGAGGGATCGCATGGTCGTTTAGTAGACGACGAAAGAAAATTGACAGGAGATTTGGGAGCTGGTTTTGGCAACCGGGAAATCGTATTCTGCAACGGGCGCTTAAGTTGGAAACATAAATACAACTAGCCCCTCAAGTTAAGCGCATGGTTTAACGCAATGCGCCCCTCAAATTTCCGTCTCAATCCTGGACTTCGCATATGTTCAGATATGCACGCAGTTTCTTGAACCTCGGAGCGGCTAAGGCTTTCGTAAAGATGTCTGCTAGCTGATTGTCGGTTTCAATGTAAGTTATGTTGATCTTTCCTTCTGCTTGAGCATCACGCACGAAGAAAAAACGCACATCAATGTGCTTTGTCCGTTGGTGGAACACGGGGTCGCGAATAAGAGCAATAGCACCCTGGTTATCACATCGCAGTGGGACGGGCAACTCATTAGTGCCCAATTCTGTGAGGATACGATTAAACCAGATGGCTTCTTTTGCTGCTTCTGCTGCGGAGATGAACTCTGATTCAGTGGTTGAGAGTGCAACGCAGGTTTGACGACGGCTAAACCATGATATCGGACCGTTGTAGAGGGTTAAAACAGCTCCTGAAGTTGATCTTCTGTTTCCCAAGTCACCTGCATAGTCAGCATCGCAGTATCCAATTAGTTCGTTGTTTGCTCCACCGAATAAAAGACCAAATTTTATTGTCTTGCGTAGGTAGGCCATGATGCGCTTGAGGGCTTTCCCGTGTTCTTGGCCTGGATTTTGGGAGTATCTTGAGACTTGCCCGACAGCGTAGGCTATATCCGCTCTGGTCAGGTGAGTAAGATGCATGACGGAACCGATGCATTCCATGAACAGAACATTTTTCATTTCTCGTTTTTCTTCTTCTGTTTGCGGACTCATTTGCGGTGTCAGTTTGACGGAAGGATCAGCTGGAACAGAGAGGGTTGCGCAGTTGCTCATTCCGTACCTCTCAAGCACCGCCTTTGTGTAGTCTGGCTGGGAAAGATGAATGGTGCGCTGTGCTCTGTTGCGGTTGATGTCAATCCCAATAAAGCGGTCGGCTGGAAGGGATCGAACTTCAAATTCTTTGCCAAGAAAAGTCATCATCTCGGTAAGAACGGTCTTGAGACTACTAATGATGAGTCCGTCGTCGACGTATAGGATGAAGATTGTTATTTCTTCGTCTGCCCCTCTCGGACGGAGATGGCGGTAGTAGACACATGGATCGACTGTGCTTCTGACGAGTCCAAACAAAATTATGAATTCGTTAAATTTAATATTCCAAACCGGAGACCCTTGCTTGAGGCCGTAGATGCTCTTGATTAGACGGCAAACGTCTTTCTCTTTGCCTGGAATCACGAAGCCCTCAGGTTGTTCCATGTAGATTTCCTCGTCTAAAGTGCCATAGAGGAAGGCAGTTTTTACGTCAATTTGGATCATTTCAAGATCCCGTGCAGCAACGATGGCTAAAATGGCTCTGATCGAGTAGTTTTTCACTACTGGTGCATAGGTTTCGGTGTAGTCTAAGCCATAGACTTGCGAATATCCCTTGACGACGAAACGAGCCTTGTACCTTGGTGGTGTCGTCTTGAATTCCGGTTTGAATTTCATAATCCATTTTCCTTGGATTGCTTTGCGCTCGGTGAGGAGCTGACATAGAGTCCATGTGCCGTTTCGGATGAGAGAGTCATATTCTTCAGCAATGCCGGAATCCAGAATTTAGCATCTTCGCATGTGATGGCTTCAGTGTAGCTACCTGGTTCTAGTAGTTTAGACAGTTTTGACTCACGATGTGAAGCTTGCGTGCCATAGAAGATTGCTTGCTTGGCTAGCGATTCTATGTAGAGTAGGTATTTTTCAGAGTGTTTGGGCTGGTGACGTGATCGGCGAGTTTGTCCATCATTGCGTTCAGGGTTGTCGATAAGAGTTGTGTTCGTACCCCAAGGAAGTGCGTCGTGAACTCGCTCGTTTTCACCATTGAGGACGATGGCATCGTTTTGAATAGTATCGTCGTGGTCAGTCGCAGGACTCTGGTGGATGTTGGTAGCTGGAGGTATGACGACAGAGGTTTCTGAGTCCCATTAATCACCGAGGACGTCTGGTTCGTTGGTTGGGATAGGAACATTTGCCATCATTTCCTGTTGTGGGATTAGTTCGTCAGCGCATGGATTGCCATCTGTAATAAGAGAGTTTCCTGAATCGTTATTGATAACGTCTATTTCATTTGGTTAGAGTAGACGGATTCTTTGTCATATCTCGATACAGGATCGTTTCATCAATTTTCACATCTTTGCTGTTGAGAACTTTTCTTGTTTCAGGGATGTATACACGAGATGCATTTTTATTGATGCTGTGGCCAACGAAAACTCCTTCCAAGCTGCGTACTTCTAGTTTAGAACATGGTGTTGGGTTTCTTATGAAGGCTCTTGACCCGAAGATGCGAATATTTGACACATCAGGTTGTCGTTTATTCCAGAGTTCATAAGGAGTGGTGTCACCGGTTCTAGAGAGGACCCTGTTTCGAATGTAAGCGGAGTAGGATACCGCTTCTGCTCACATTGACGGTGGGAGGCCACTAGAGATGAGCATGGCTCGCACGCTGTTGAGCAGTGTCCGGTTGACTCGTTCAGCTGTCCCATTTTGAGCAGGGGTGAAGGGGGCACTGGTCTCGTGACGAATGCCGACTTTAGTGAGAAACTCATCGGCTTTATGGTTGTCGTATTCTGCTCTCCCGTTGTCTGTTCTGAGAGTAAGCATGTAGTATCCCGTCTAATTGAGGAGCATTGCGTGGTAGAGTCGAATGAGTGCAGGTACTTCATTCTTTTTCTTCATGAAGTAAATTGTGAGAAAGCTACTGAAGTCATCTTTGAAGGACACAAAATAACGAGCTCCTCCTAGACTTGAAGTGGCGATGGGTCCCCAGACGTCAGAGTGCGTTAGTTCTCCTATCCTGTTGGCTCGGTGTCGACCAATTTTAAGTGGAATGCGGGTGAATTTGGCCAGTTCGCAGCCAGAACAAAGAGTATCTGGAATTTCACATTCACCTTCGATGTTAAGACCAATCACTAGGTCTTGTCGTATCATCTTGGCGAGCGTGTGGTATCCAATGTGCCCAAGGCGTTTATGCCAGGTGATGAGTGAGGCTCGGAGGTCAGCACCGAATGTTGCGTCTTGGAAGAGATCAGAGCAAGCATGGGCATAAACAGTAGTAGTCGTTTGTATTTCAGGCTTGAAGTTCAGTTGATAAAGAGTATCATTCTTTCTTTCACCGGTGAGGACTACTTCTTTGCCTCTTATAAACGAGACCTTATTGTTTTCAAAGCATGCCTTTAGCCCGGAAGCCGTTGCGGCTCCTATCGAAAAAAGGTTTACGCCAAGTCCTGCTACGTAGAGTACATCGTGTAGCCTTTTAAGAGTCGCGGTTTCATTCACCTTTACTGCGATGTTGATGTTGCCTATGCCCAAGACATCCAGCTTTGTACCTCCAATTCCGGAAACGGACCAAGTTCCAGGTTCAACTGGCTTTAATGTAGGGAATAATCCTCTTTGATCGCATATATGGTTAGTGGCGCCTGAGTCGGCGAAGAAGGCAAAAATGCTTCTGGGATCGAACTTCGAAGATGAGAAGAGAGAGTCGTCTGTTCTGCCTTCTTCTTTGCCATGGCCTACATTTCTTGAGCCCGGATATCCGTGTTTTTTGTAGCACTCCTTTTTAATGTGGCCAGCAATCTTGCAGTAATTGCAGCGTGGGCGGGAGTCGTGGTTGGCTCCGTATTGTCCTTTCGTGAGTTTGTCCACAAACCCTCCTCTTACGCCCTTTCCTCTTCCACGATAGCCGCTACGGCCAAATCCTCCTTTTGAACCACTGTTAGCAGGAAAAGCTCCTTCAGCACTCGCTTCTTTCTTCTGGTATGATTTTATGACGTTCTCTTCGGTTAGTAATCATTGGAGAAGGTGGTCAAGAGTACGATCAGCCGCTGGAACACTTGCCAACACTGATCTCACAATGCGAAAAGTTTCTGGGAGAGAGGTCAATGCTTTCGATACAATCTGAATCTCAGATAGAGGTTGTTCTCTTTCTCTAATTTTGTCGGCAGTGACGGATAACTTTTGTATGTACGTTCTCATGTCATCACCTAATGGATGTAAACAGGATTGTTAATGATAATAGATAGATTCAAGCTAAATAACTTTGCTAGCTAGCGCAATGAGCATGTACAGTATCCTGAACAAAAAGGTGAACACCGATTTGTTTTGAAAAAGCCATCTGTGGGTAGAAAATATTAATAGTTTACCTTTTTAAAGAGAGGTAGGGCGGTTTTGGCGCAAAATCATTATAAGGGGGGTTGGGTAATGTCAGTCCAGACACCTTTTTTTTTTGCCCTAGGTATTAAATGTCTGGAAAAGTGTAGACTGTATCATCGGTAGACTCCCCTACCCCCCGGCTAAGTAGAACTATTTTTGCAATACAAAATATAGTCTTTCCATTACTCGTTATTGTCATTATCGGGTTGGGTAATCGGGTAGCATATGGAAACCCCGAATTATTCTTATCAGTAAGCTAGCTATCTGTTACTAAATTGTTAGTGGCTTATTGGATACGTTTCCGTCAGTGAAGCGGGAGATCCGCGTTCAAAGCTTGTTTGCGTTAGTAGTATTCAGAGCAAATCTTACTAATGAATATAATTAAATAAAATTTTGATGAGATATATAATATTAAAAATTTTGAAAAAAGTATTTATACATGATTAATGATTATTTAATTCGTAACGATTACACTGTTTAAACAGTTATCTCATCCAAGTCTAGAACGCGGATCTCCCGCGTCACTGACGGAAACGTATCTAATAAGCCACTAATAATATACAAACAAATAGCTAGCATACTGATAAGAATAATTTGGAGTTTCCATATGCTACCCGATTACCCGACCCGATAATGACAATAACGAGTAATGGAAAGACTATTTTGTATTGCAAAAATTTTTATACTTAGCCGGGGGGTAGGGGAGTCTACCGAGTCTACACTTTTCCAGACATTTAATACCTTGGGCAAAAAAAAAGGTGTCTGGACTGACATTACCCAACCCCCCTTATGATGATTTTGCGCCAAAACCGCCCTACCTCTCCTTAAAAAGGTATACTATTAATATTTTCTACCCACAGATGGCTTTTTCAAAACAAATCGGTGTTCACCTTTTTGTGCAGGATACTGTACCTTCGGTATAGACATAGTCGTAGTAATTCTGCCATAACACGTGTAAATGCTCCTCAGTTTGAAGATGGCACTGTTGATTAAGTCTGGTCCACATTTGTGCTGAGCTTGTGCACGTGTATAAATTCTCCTTCATTTCCTTTGATGTAGTGGCCATTATGCAGTTTCTTGCCAATACATCCTTGCGTTTCCATAGCTTTATTTCTTCCTCGTTTTCGAGTTGTCCATTGTCATCAAATTCCTGTAAAAGGAAAGGTCCAGTTTGTTAGTTTGTAAAAGATTGTCATAGGACTGCGGACATGAGAATGTGGTTAAACTGCATATGCATCATGGTGATGCTCAAGCGTTAGAGCTTAGAGATATGCATTTCAGTATGTGATGCTGTAGCTACTACTGCAACTAGTTACAGACGACGAATAATAAACGCAGCTGATCGGGTAGCTGTAAATGTGATTTTTCCTTTATGAACTGAAATAGGGAAATTTGGGGGATTTTGAAAATATTTTGATAGACACAACCTACACAACTTTACAAAACTGTTGTCCCAAAACGTAATTGAATCATTTTTTAGTTTACTGTGGGCCTATTTCATCCAATTTAACAATTCCAACATTTTTCAGGCAGCAATTATAATGTAAATCAAATGAAGGGAAATTTATTCGGTATTAATTTGGTAAAGGAACCTCCAGTACCTATCATGGGGTTGCAGTTCTGTGATGGCCATTCTAGCGAAATACAAGAAAGTGAGACATATGTTGAAACTCCTCCATCCACAACCCAAGAATCAAATAGCGAACTGTCACAAAGTGATTTATCTGGCAAACATTCACTTTGGTCACAGCTAGCTGCATGGAAAATTGAAAACCACGTAGAATTCTCCGTGTGTGATCAACTGTTGAAAATTTTGAATCAATACCACCCTGAACTTCCACTGTCGACTCGGACTCTTGTGAAAACTCAGAGGAAGGCGGTGATGCTAAAACCAATTCTACCTGGTAAATATTACCACTTTGGTATCGAAAAAGGAATATTAAATACCCTCTCGTTACTGAATGTACGCAAATTACCTGTTGATCCCGTACTTTTAAATGTCGGAGTTGATGGTGTCCATCTTGCCAATAGTTCCAGTAGTCAGTTTTGGCCAATCGTTGGCTATTTGCCATTTCTTAAAGATTCACTTCCTTTCCCCATTGGTGTGTTTCACGGTTTTTCCAAACCAACAACTTCAAATGATTTCTTATTGGATTTCATTACGGAAGCAGAGACCCTATACGAAATTGGTTTTTTTTTGGGGCGAAAAACGCCATTCCGTTAAAATTACTTCATTCATTTGTGATGCGCCTGCAAGGGCAATGATTTTGTGCATCGAAGGGCATTCTTCCGAACGTTATGGTTGTGCCAGGTGCACAGGATTCTTTCGTTGGGGATTTGCGCACAAATCATTCTTTTAGGGAGAAGCAGTGTGTTCCTCATCACCATTGCCAATCAATTCTTGAAAATCTCCATTATTTAGATATGGTTAAAGATGTCCCATTAGATCCAATGCACCTCCTTGATCTTGGGGTCATGAAAAAAAAATCATGGTTTTCATTTTTGGAACAGATCGAAAGAAAAGAAATATTCCAAGCGTTACGTTACACCATCAAACTGTTGATCTCATCGATTCCTATATAATTCAACAATTAAGGAAGTTTATTTCCAGAACAGAATTCGCTCGACAGCCTCGTTCAACTAAAGAACTTTCTCGTTGGAAATCATCTGAATTTAGAACTTTTCTGCATTATCTTGGAGTAGTAGTTTTCAAGCGGTTTATTTCTCCTCCATTTTACAGTCATTTTCTTTTACTCCATGTTGCTGTAAAGTTGTTGTCGTATGAACCTTGGTCAATCACTGACAACGCGTTTGCTGACGTGTTACTGTCCCGTTTCATTGTCCAAGCCACAGCTCTTTATTCGGATTTGTTTATGTCTTACAACATTCATGCGCTCTTTCATTTGGCTTCCGACGTGTTAAGGTTTGGACCGCTGGATGATTTCAGCGCCTATCGTTTTGAAAATTATTACGGCCAAATGAAAAGATACCTTTAAAAAAATGGCCAACCCCTCCAACAGCTTGTCAAACGGCTATTAGAAGAAATGCAAAATCATCAAACCGTTTTAACCCAAACCTTAGGAGCAACAAACCAAATCGAATTCTTTGGTAGTCACAGCAGTGAACCAATCGTGGCAAATTGTATTGGATCTCAAATTAAATCCATTAAACTTTCAGGAGTGGGGCTCTTAAAATGTGATCATGACGCCGATAATTGTGTGTTTCTTAAAGACATGTCTGTTGTTGTCATAGCGGATTTTTTAAAATGCACATATTTCATGGTAGCAGTTGGTAAGAAATATGAATGCCAACGCGATGTCTATTCTTATCCTTGTCAGTCATCCGTAATTGGAGAGTTTCTAGTGTCATCCCCCTCTGGCTTTCTATGTTGGAACATAAATGATATTTTGTATAAGGCAGTAAGATTGCCTACCTCTCCGACGTTGGATTCATTTGTAGTTTTCCCATTAAAAAGAAAATAAAGAAATCCACAAGACCACTTAAAGTAGTCTCTAAATGTACTAGTAAAATTTTTACAAATTTATCCTGTCTAGATGTCTTAAGGTATCTTTAGCCGGTATCATAGTCAATTCTCAAGATTGGCTTATTCGTGGACATCTTAAAGACATCTTTCTATAGTCCAGGAATGCTATGCACAATAGTACCCTCGACCGGACCTCTTAAAGACATCTTTTTATAGTCCAGAAATGCCAATGAACAAAAGTATTCTCGACCGGACATCTAAAAAACATCTTTTTATAGTCCAGGAATGCTATGTTCAAAAGTATTCCAGACAAGACCTCTTTTACTGGTCTGGTATGTCCTTGTCATAAAGTAACCCCGAAAGGACAACATTTAAGACATCCTTTTCTAGTCTTAAAGAAATCTTTTTTTAGTCTGAAATGGGCTTATCTAAAAGTATCCCTGACACGAAATCTTAAAGACATCTTTCCATAGCCCGAAAAAGCCTTGTCCAAAAGAATCCTCGACAGGACATCTTTAAGACATCTGTTTGTAGTCCGAAAAGGCCTTGTCCAAAAGTATTCTTAACAGGACTTCTTAAAGACATCTTTTTTTGGTCAGGCAGGCCCATGTCCTAAAGTATCCCCGGCAGGACATCTTAAAGACATCCTTTTCTAATATTTTTTTGTCTTGTCCCAATAGTAGGCCTGACGGGACATTTTAAAGACATCTTTTTTTGTCAGTCATGTCCCTGTCCCAAAGTATCCCCGACAAGACATCCAAAAGACATCTTTTTTTGGTCTGGCATGCCCTTGTCCTAAAGTATCCCCGGCAGGACGTCTTCAAGACATCTTTTTTTAGTCTTCTTTTGTCTTGTCCCAAAAGTAGGCCTGACGGGACATCTTAAAGACATCTTTTTTTTGTCAGCCATGTCCTTGTACCAAAATATCCCCAACAAGACATCCTAAGGACATCTTTTTTTACTCCGGGATGTCTTTTGGACTACCGGATATCCTTGGGATGTCTTAAAGATTACCCGTTGCTATGTGGGACACTGTGATACCATGAGTTTTTACTTCTAAATGTAAACAGGTTCAAATATACCTGAATTCAATGTGAATAGACTGTGATATTTTGAGTATATAATTCTAGATATCAAACAGAATAAAATATACTTGTATTCATTGTGAATACATTGTGATACCATGAGTATTTACTTCTATATGTTAACAGGATCAAATATACTTGTATTCAATGGGAATACTCTGTGATATTATGAGCGCATACTTCTACATGTAAACAGAATCCAAAATACTTGTATTCAATGTGCATACATTGTGATATTATGAGTTTATACTTCTACATGTAAAGAGAATCAAATATACTAGTATTTAATGTGAATACCCTTTGATATTATGGATTTATTCTTCTATATGTAAACAGGATCAAATATACTTGTATTTAATGTGAATACACTGTGATACCATAAGTTTAATCTTCAATATGTAAACAAAATCCAAAATACTTGTATTCAATGTGCACACATTGTGATATTATGAGTTTATACTTCTACATGTTAAGAGAATCAGCTATACTGGTATTTAATGTGAATACCCTGTGATATTATGAATTTAATCTTCTATATGTAAAAAGTATCAAATATACTTGTATTCAATGTGAATCCACTGTGATACCATTAGTTTTAACTTCTATATGTAAACAGGATCAAATATACTTGTATTCAATGGGAATACACTGTGATATTATGAGCGCATACTTCTACATGTAAAGACAATCCAAAATACTTGTAATCAATGTGCATACATTGTGATATTATGAGTTTATACTTCTACATGTAAAGAGAATCAAATATACTAGTATTTAATGTGAATACCCTTTGATATTATGGATTTATTCTTCTATATGTAAACAGGATCAAATATACTTGTATTTAATGTGAATACACTGTGATACCATAAGTTTAAACTTCAATATGTAAACAAAATCCAAAATACTTGTATTCAATGTGCACACATTGTGATATTATGAGTTTATACTTCTACATGTTAAGAGAATCAGATATACTGGTATTTAATGTGAATACCCTGTGATATTATGAATTTAATCTTCTATATGTAAAAAGTATCAAATATACTTGTATTCAATGTGAATCCAATGTGATACCATTAGTTTTAACTTCTATATGTAAACAGATTAAATATACTTGTATTCAATGTGAATACACTGTGATATTTTGAGTTTTTACTTTTATATGTAAACAGGATCAAATATACTTGTATTCAATGTGAATACACTGTGATACCATGAGTTTTTACTTCTAAATGTAAACAGGTTCAAATATACTTGTATTCAATGTGAATACACTGTGATACTTTGAGTCTATATTTCTAGATATCAAACAGAATCAAATTTACTTGTATTCATTGTGAATACATTGTGATACCATGAGTTTTTACTTCTATATGTTAACATGATCAAATATACTTGTAGTCAAGGTGAATATATTGTGATATTATGAGTTTATACTTCTACATGTCAAAAGAATCAAATATACTTGTATTCAATGTGAATACACTGTGATATCATGAGTTCATACTTCTACATGTAAAGAGAATCAAATATACTGGTATTTAATGTGAATACCCTGTGATATTATGAATTTATTCTTCCATATGTAAACAGGATCAAATATTCTTTTATTCAATGTGAATATAGGGTCAATCCGCGCGGATTTGACAAATCCGATGCGCGACCAAAACTCGGATTTGGTTGAAATTTGGTAAGTGAATCAATAAATGTGTTTAAAATTTGTTGGCCAAAGGATTTTTTTTTTTGCGCAATTAGGGAAAAAGTTACAGCAAAATGAAAATCAGATTTTTTCATTTTGCCGTAACTTAGGATTTTTTCCGCGTTTTCATTTTTATTTATTTAAGACTAGTTTTTATTTCTCTATTGATTTTTGAATATGTACATCTTATTCAGTTTTTTACGCTCTTTTTAATGGTATTTTTTTGTTTCAAAATTTTTAAATTTAATTACGTTATTTAACTTTTAAATGTTCAGAGTGTGTCTTACAAAAGTAGACCTGAACAGATTCGCTTCTGAGATTTATTTGTAATTATTGCACTAAAAAAAAGAGGACATATCATAGTATATGCTCTATTTTTTTCGCTAGGGTTAAATTCTCCATAGTGCCGATTTAATTGTTTGAAATCTCCCTATTTTGATGTAAAATATTGGCCGGCCATTTTCACTCATCCCTTTACCCTGTCTCCCCTTTTTGACCAATCCGCCAAGACCGCCTGGGGTAGTCAAGGTCAAAAAGGGGAGACAGGTAAAGGGATGAGTGAAAATGGCCGCCGAAGCCAATATTTTACATCAAAATAGGGAGATTTCAAACAATTAAATCGGCACTATGGAGAATTTAACCCTAAAAAAAAAAAATAGAGCATATACTATGATATGTCCTCTTTTTTTTAGTGCAAAAATTACAAATAAAACTCAGAAGCGAATCTGTTCACGTCTACTTTTGTAAGACACACTCTGAACATTTAAAAGTTAAATAACGTAATTAAATTTAAAAATTTTGAAACAAAAAAATACCATTAAAAAGAGCGTGAAAAACTGAATAAGACGTACATATTCAAAAATCAATAGAGAAATAAAAACTAGTCTTAAATAAATAAAAATGAAAACGCGGAAAAATCTAAGTTACGGCAAAATGAAAAATCTGATTTTCATTTTGCTGTAACTTTTCCCTAATTGCGCAAAAAAAAATCCTTTGGCCAATAAATTGTAAACATATTTATTGATTCACTTACCAAATTTCAACGAAATCCGAGTTTTGGTCGCGCATCGGATTTGTCAAATCCGCGCGGATTGACCCTATACTGTGATATCATGATTTTTTCTTCGATATGTTAACCGAAACAAATATACTTTTATTCAATGTGAATACACTGGGATATTATGAGTTTACACTTTTACAAAAAAAACAGAATCAAATATACTTTTATTCAATGTGAATACTTTTTGATATTATGAGTTTATACTTCTACATCTTAAAAGAATCAAATATACTTGTATTCAATGTGAATACATTGTGACATCATGAGTTTACACTTCTACATGTAAACAGAATCAAATATACTTGTATTAAATGTGAATACACTGTGATACCATTAGTTTTAACTTCTCTATGTAAACAGAATCAAATATACTTGTATCCAATGGTAATACACTGCGATATTATGAGCGCATACTTCTACATGTAAACAGAATCGAAAATACTTGTTTTCAATGTGCATACATTGTGATATTATGAATTTATACTTCTACATGAAAAGAGAATCAAACATACTGGTAAGAAAACAACATTAATTAATTCATCAGAACAGCTGATTCTCGATGCGCTTGTCTTAGTGCGTCCCAAGGGAATTTGTTCCGTGGAGACTCTCCTTGTAGAAAAGGGGCTGATGGGGTAAAAAATTCCGGGGCGGGTTTTTGATTAGAGCCTGGTATGTTTACAATAGTAATGGGAAAAGATGGATTTGAGGGGTTTAATAATGCGGGTTGGCCTACTTCTATATCAATATCAGATGTTTTGGTGAAATAAAATAATTCAGAAGTAAAATTACTGCCTCGATCTGTAATTATGGCTTTCGGGGGACTATGATGTAAAATAATTCGTTCTACTAAGGCTTTACTAGTACTGAGGGTGGTACAGTTGGTAAGAGGAATGACTTCTATCCATTTAGAAAAGTAATCCTTGATTACTAATATATAATTGTTTCCTTGAAGTGAATGCGGTTTGATTGGACCTAGAAAATCTAAGCCCAATACTTCAAAAGGTCTTGTAGCGAGGTCTAACGGTTTGAGATAGGCTTTCGCACTGTGCACTCGACGTCCCAGCGCACAAGGTTCACAAGAAGTGCAATATTCCTTAACATCCCGTAACATGGTAGGCCAATAGTATTTGTCCCTTAGACGAAAGAATGTTCGCCTAGTTGCCATATGTCCTGACAATGGGGAATCATGGTATTCTTGTAAAAGTTGCTTTCTCAGAGAAAGTGGAACAACCACTTGACACTGTTAAAAGTTTCTTCTTTTCACTGACGTAGGTTCGTAGTGTTTACATAAAAGACCATTTTCAACAAAGAAATAATCTATTTCACTGACCCAAGAAGGCATCGGGCTATCTTCTTTTTTCCAAGGTTCATTTTGTTCCAAAAACGTAACGATTGCTTTGCACAGAGAATCTTTCTGCTGTTCTTGACACATTACGTTGTTGTCTTCAGGAATGGCAGATATTAGATTCATCGGTATTCTTGAAAGAAAATCAGCATTCTCGTGTACTCGACCTGGTCGGTAATGAACACTGAACTTCATATTAGATAACAAAATCGCCCATCTACCTAGTCGCCCTGTTTCGTCTTTAAAAGTCTGCAACCACTGAAAAGGCCTGTGATCACTTACAATAACAAAAGGTTGATCTTGTAAGTAATGTCGGAAACGTTTTATCACAAAAACTAATGCTGCGACCTCTTTTTCTATTGTCGAATACTTCATTTCCCCTTTATTAAGATGTCTGCTTGCATAGGCCATAGGTTGGTCCTTTCCGTCTTTCATCTGAGAAAGGACGGCTCCTAAGCCATAGTTACTTGTGTCCGTGTAAATCAGAAATTCCTTCGAAAAATCCGGATATATCAAGATAGGTTCTGATATTCAACATTGTCGCAAGTACTCAAAAGCTGCAATTTCATCTGTTTTTCAAGTAACACTATCAGTAGGTTTTCCTTTAGTCTGTGATAACAAGGGGTGGGTGACGGTAGAGAAATTTTTTACAAATCGTCTGTAGTAACTGGCTAGTACCAAAAAAAATTTTAATTCTTTTACTGTACCAGGTCTTTTGTAATTCACAAGGGTTTCAATTTTAGCAGGGTCTGGTTTTATTTCTTCAGCCGTGATTACGTGTCCAAGATAGGAAACGGATTGCGCAAAAAATTCACATTTGACAATTTCATGTTTAGGTGCGCGTTTTATAAGAGGGAAAAAACAGTCTTCAAATTGGTAAAATGCTCTTCAATTGTCCTTGAAAAAATTATTATGTCTTCAAGATAAACGAGACAACTCTTTCCAATAACTCTTCGTAAAACTGAATTCATCAGTCTTTGAAACTTTCCGGGCCGTTGATTAAACCAAACGCCAAACGATTCCATTCGTACAAATTGTCATCGAGTATGAAGGCTGTACCTGTAACCTGAACCAGTACTGATTCTAGATGTGCAAGCCCGTCATCAAAGCGACCGGAGCAATCACGGTCTACGTAAATTCCGACGTTACTAAATAACGTCATTGCTTGGCTTTGTTGTAACTTTTTATTTTTATCGATGGCGCTATAAAATAAAATTGTTTGAGTTTCCTGTACTGTTTACTTTTGACGGACACATTACTAAGGGGTTCATTTTAGGAATTGAACTGGTAACTGAGTACTTTGGAGTTGTTCCGTTATTACTTTGCTTATTGTACATGCTTGGGATTTTTACACTTTGTCCACTTAACGCAAGTGATTGTGTATGTAAAGGGGTTGAGGTAAGATATGAAGGCTGAGAGCTTATTGTAAAAACCGGCTGTCCATTATGCTTCGTTTTCTGAGAGGAATTCATGCAACGTTTAGTATTCGTTAGAACGTGTTGCACAATACAATCAGCTGCTTTAGAAGCATCCTCATAATCCATTCCGGATTCCATCAAACGGCTCAATTCTTTTACGTATATTTTAATGGACATGTCTTGGTTTGTTTCTTCTGATGGTTTGTTTTGCATGATTTTGTTTGACTGCTCAACGATCGACGCTGGAGTAAAGGAGACTTTCCGACTTTCTAGTCCTTGATACGGTAAATAGTTACACGGAGTGGACGCTAACTGTGATTGAGGAATTTGAGTATTCATGCTTGACTGTGAATGATTAACCACCGGACAAGTGATTGTTGTGGTACTAGGGGTCGATTCAGGACAATCTTAAGGAATCTGATCACCTTGCGTGTGGATTTCCGCTCTTACAATTTTGATGGGTACGCTGTTTTTAGAAGTTTCCTCCTCAGTTTCGAGTGTTACTAAAGATTGGAGCACTAAGTCTGATTCTGACCTACTTTGTTGTTCTCCCGAGTGCACTGATTCGTACTCTGAATCGGTACTTTCGTAGTATGACCTTAGACCACAGTGCTTAAAGAGTTCAATTGGTGTCAAAATTGTGGGCTCGGTTAAGAGTAATGCTCTTAAGGCTGTTCCTACTTCTTTGTTTGTTAACTCTATTTTTTTTCCCTTTGAAGTATATACTGCAATTCAAAAATAAGATCGTCAACAGGAATTTCCGTTATTCTCGTATTTCCGTATTGCTGACAAAACCATGCCCGATCTTGGTTCTCTTCATTTATTAGTTATAGGTTTTGGAAATCTGTAGAGATATCTCCTGTGTTTTCTACCCTATCTGTTGTTTTTTCAAGGTCCGTAATTGCCTGAGCCTGTTCTAGAAGTTGATTATATGATAGCAATTCTCTTGTCCTCATCGCCTACCAGGGGTTCGACTACGGTTTCGTCTTGTGACGATACTTGCATATTAAGTACTTCGTTCCACTTATCATCATTTCTCAATTTTTTAATTTTATTGGAATCAAGAAGATCCATATCGGATTGATGTGGGCTATCACTATCTAGCTCGACACCTAGATTTTCGTTATTTCTCAAAATTGACGTCGACCCGCCTCTTGATCTTAAAGGAGTGAACCTTTGACGTACTGATCGAACAAATCTTTATATTAATGGCTCTTTTCCTACAGATCTTCTTTCTAAAGTGGTCTCTAAACCGCTATGAAGCACTGAATAGAAAACACTGTGATATTTTGAGTCTATTATTCTAGATGTAAACAGAATCAAATATACTTGTATTCAATATGAATACATAGTGATACCACGAGTTTTTACTTCTATATGTTAACAGGATCAAATATACTTGTAGTCAAGGTGAATATATTGTGATATTATGAGTTTATACTTCTACATGTAAAGAGGATCAAACATACTTTTATTATATGTGAATACACTGTGATACCATGAGTTTATACTTCTACATGTAAGCAGGGTCAAATATACTTGAATTCAATGGGAATACACTGTGATATAATGAGTTTATACTTCTACATGTAAACCGAATCAAATATACTTGTATTCAATGTGAATCCACTGTGATACCATAAGCTTTTACTTTTTTATGTAAACAGGATCAAATATACTTGAATTCAATGTGAATACACTGTGATATTATGAGTTTATACTTCTACATTTAAAGAGAATCAAATATACTTGTATTTAATGTGAATACCCAGTGATATTATGAATTTACACTTCTACATGTAAACAGGATCAAATATACTTGTATTCAATGTGAATACACTGTGATATTATGAACTTATACTTCTACATATAAATTGAATCAAATATTCTTGTATTTAATGTGAATACCCTGTGTTATTATGAATTTAGACTTCTACATGTAAACAGAAACAAATATACTTGTATTCAATGTGAATACACTTTGATACCATGAGTTATAACTTCTTAATTTAAACAGAATAAATATATATGTATTCAATGTGAATACACTGTGATACCATGAGGTTTTACTTCTAAATGTAAAAAGGATCAAATATACGTGTATTCAATGTGAATACACTTTTATATTATGAGTTTACACTTCTAGATGTAAACAGAATCAAATATACTTGTATTCAATGTAAATACACTGTGATACCACGATATAATAGGAAAGGTACACTCTCGCGCTATCCCGGTCTCTTGGAAGAAACGGCTGGTGTTCAGTAAAGGTTCCAAAGATTAAACACGTTTGCCTTCTCTCTAGTGCAGCAACTTTTACACCTTTGTTAAAAATGTATATATTTAATAAATATTGACGAATTCTATTTATAATGAATTCTGCACTAGAGAGAAGACAAACGTATTTAATATAATGAAATAGGCAATGTTGCTAAAGGCGCAAATTAAAAAAAATTGTGAATTTCAATCATAAATTTAACATATAAATAATTGCCTAATCTAGATGAATTAGGTATTTAAGGATAGGGAATTAAATTAAGCTTAAACGAAATAAATTTCTGGACACATTGATTGGTAATTTTATAGATAACGAACGAAAAACCCCAATTTTTACTATACCCCCGAGAGGCGAGGGGCCTCCTATACTAGCAAACCTGGCGGGGAATCTTGGGACCATTTACTGAACACCCGCCGATCTTGGGGATAGCCGAGAGTGTACCTTTCCTATTATATCGTGGTGATACCATTAGGTTTTACTTCTATATGTAAACAGGATCAAATATACTTGTATTTTTTAAAGGCGGTGATTAAATCAAACCTGTCTTCTCCCTAATTTCCGCTTCTCCCCGCCTGAAGCAAAAGTTAAGTGGGATACTGTTTAGTAGTTGCCACACGAACTTTGTCTTGGGGGGCTAGTGTACTATCTGGCTGTCACTTGAATCTGAGTAATCTTGGTGTCCACGACATCTTTGTGTAATTCTCTACCAGGAATGATTACCTTTATGCAATGGTATATAATGTGTGTGACTCGTGTATCTTACCACGATATATAATAGACAGGTAGAGCTTCGGCAATGGGGAGATACGGCTTAAAAACGGCCCAAAAAGCGTCCCAGTTTGCGGATTTGCCAGATCGCGAAATCCTAATGTCTCGCTTCTCAGCGGAGGGCGATGCTCTGCAGGGCCTTATGGGACTAAAACGGTTTTTGTTGGATATCAAATCCACAAAAGGCGTGTTAACTTGTAGCCCCTAAAAAAAATGATCTTTCTGCCAATGCGCTTCTTTCAAGGCAGTAAGATGATTTTTCCGACATGTCACATTTACGTTATGATTTTTCAAAAAAATTACTTTGGGGGGGACCAATAGCGATTAGCCTGCCCTCACGTGACGTCTGTGTTACACGACTCGTTAAGTTGGGCAAGGTTGGGCAGTCGTGTGTGTTAAGAGCGTCTCAAAAGTTGGCTAAACAGCTAGTTCGACCTTCTTTAGAGTTTATTTTGATGTACAATTAAGACTAGCAACGTGGCAGCCTTGAGTTTGAGCAGACTACGAAGTCTCGGCTGTGAGCTGTCAGAAACAGTGTCGAGTCCAGATTTGTAATGCGATCAAATTCGGACTTTTCTCATATATTTTGGATTTGGTTTACATGGTAACTATTCAACATTTTTATAATAAGTGGAATAATGTCTTTTTTTAATCGGTTGTCAATTGTTTATTTGTTAGACACCAAATATAATAGAAAATGACCAAAACTTGTTTTGTTTTGGGTTGCAATTCCGGTTATAAAACTGACAAAACAAAAATTTCTCTTTTTAAAGCCCCTTCTAATAAAATTCAATTAAAAAAGTGGCTAGATGTCAGCAGGAGGAAACCTCCAAAGATTAAGGGTCATATTTTCTTTTGTGCAAACCATTTTCACGAGACAGACATCATAAAGTTTTCAACTAAGAAATGTATCGAACCTAATCAAGCTGTTCCACTGAAGGTGTGGATACTTAAATCTGGTGCCTTACCTAAAACACCAAAAAGTGATAAAAATTAAAGTTCTAAAATTTTTTTGTCTAATTTTTTCTCGATTGCAGCTCTTGAGAAAATTGATATCCACCCAGAAGTTCTTTGTAATACCCGAAAAAGAAAGCAAAGAAATCCAAATGCACCTGAAGCTGGTTTTGGTCTACATTTAGCAATTCCAACTATCGAAGACACAGTACCAGAAGAAAGTCATTTCATAGAACATGTTCTTGATTCCAGTATAGTGGTGAATGCTGAATCTCGGGCAATAATAGAGCACAAACCTCCAGATCCCAGAACCTCAATTGTTTATCCAAATCAACCCCAGGATGGGAGTGGATCGATGGAAACAATACTGAATGTAGCAAATTATCAAATCTGGCTCTAAAATGGTAGCCTTAAAAACGATTGAAATTCAAGGAAGTTCAATTCGCTGTCTAGTGAAAGGGGTTGAGGTTTCCTTAGATTCATTGTCAAGCATGTTTCAAATTCTAGAAGATTTGCAACAAATATTTTGGAATTTTGAAAACTTAAAAGTATGCCCTGGGGTTGTAAACCCGTTGTTACTGAAGATTGTTGGCACAGCAAAATGTGGAATCAAGAAGAAAAATTACTGGCGTTCAAATGGCTGCCTTCGTTTAACGAACAAAGGCATGTGTACTAACTGTTTCAAGCTTTCCGATTCCTTAAAGAAAAGGTTAACCAGAATGGAGCGTTTGGCCGAAAGAAAAAAAAGACTAGCTTCCAGATGTAAACTTTTAAATAAAAAACTCGGCCGTCGTGATGCAGCATTGATGGTAATTTAAAACTAACAAATATTTTCAAAAACGCTCCTTTTAATTTAGTTTGTTATATTTCAGAAAGCTCGAAAAGAAACGCAGTCGATAAGATTTCAACTTAAAATAGCAGGAGAGAAGGCACTGACTCAATTAATCGAAAACTTGCATCCCCAGGTGGGCTTTACGTAGAAATTGTTTTAAAATGAACTTTTGAGTATTATTTTTAAATTTAATTTTAGTAATGCCGTGTCTGACAATAAAGCTTCCTTTTACTTAACAAACTCTTTAAAATGTTTTTTTGTAGGAAAGAATCGTCATTCAAACCATCTTAAAGAAGGCTTCTTATAATAATTCAAGATCTATGCGTTATGATACTGACTTTCTCATGGAGTGTTTGCTGTTACGGATTCGATCAAAACAAGCATATCTGAAAATTCATGAAAGAAAATTGCTTCCTCTACCCTCTCTTTCAACAATCCGAAGACTTCTCAGTTGCATGCCCTGCTCATTTGGGAAAAACGAGTTTGCATTACAGGCTATCAAGCGCAATTTGCAAGGGAAACCAAAGGCCATGAGATATGGGTCGCTTATCTGGGATGAGATGGCGATTAAGGAAGATTTGGTGTTTAATTCCCAAAAGCTTCAATTTGATGGCCACGTCGACTTTGGTGATGAGATTGTAATAACTAAACATGCTGATCAGCTAGCAGACCACACTTTATTGTTCGTGTTTCGACCTTATCTTTCCACTTGGATCCAACCTTTCGCCGTTTATGCAACAAAAGGTGCAGCCCCAGGAAACTCTCTGCATGAATTGATATGTAAGGCCATTGTTGCTTTACGATCACACGGAGCCATTGTCAAATCAGTCGTGTGTGATGGAGCGCAATCGAATAAAAGAGTTATGCATCTTTTTGGTGTTACTGGGAAGAGTGATGACAGTGAGCATACATTTACCCTTTCAACAGACGTAAATAACAACAGTCTCCCTACTAATGGTTTGGTAAATCAAAACTGTGAGTCAGTTGATCCTGCTAATACCGAAATCATTGAACAAGACGATGCTGACTTAGTCTAAGTCAGCAGACAGTCTTCTAAGTCACTTAGAAGACTGGCCTGACGAAGAATGCGCTCCCAATAATGGACGAACTTTCGGTGAAAAGGAAAACAGCCAACATGAATCAAGCTTTGAACATTTATTGGAAGAAGGGGAAAGGATATACTTTTTCGTAGATGTGCCTCACCTATTCAAATGCGTGCGGAACTACATATTTAACCAAAAACAATTGCAGGTGATAGAGATAAATCAGCAGATGCTATAAGGCCAAAGTAACTAACCAGTTCATCAGTTTAAAGGCTCGCCTGTCAAGTTTTCACATTTCAAGATGCTATACAAGACGGACACGAAAATAAACGGAGATTCATCTGATAAGCGTATTGTGCCCAAATGGACCGACGCTCAACTATATCCAACATCATTCCAGAAAATGAGTGTTCGATTAGCAGTACAGGTATAAAAACAGTATAAAGATATAAAAATAGCAGCTAAAGTTGAATTTGAAATAGGTATTGTCAAATAGAGCAGCGATCGGCTTTAAATACTATCGCACAATGCAAGTTAGCACAATGATTGACTTCATAGGTATGAGTTTTAAAGCAAGATAATCTTCATTTTAACTTTATGGACTTCCCTTCCACATTAATAAGGGACGGAACACACTTAAGAGTTGGTACGGTTACTTAATGAATCCTTTGATATAATGAATGGACGGTGCTTTAAAAATGCAATATTCAGTTCGCAATGGGAATATAAAAGAAAGGTAGCTTTTTGCTTTCAAATATCTTTATTATAAAGTAAAGTACAAATCTTTTTCACAGAAACTTGGAGAACTGCTAAATGCACTGCAAGAAACTGAGTTGTGTTACAGACAGAAAAAAGGGAGTCCTTTTGTTGCACCAACCACGTTAAAAGCAATGAGAATGAGCCTTTTAAGCACAGTTGGTCTAACTGATGAATTAATAAACAAAGCCAAATTTAAGTACGTCCTCACTGGAAAATTTAACCAAGATTGTCTTGAGGTGAGTTTGTTTACCGAACAAAGTATTCAGGTTTCAGGTTGCTCACATTTAATTTCTCGATACAGAGATTTTTCGGTATAATTCGATCTGCTGGTGGTGGACAGGTGCAACCTACTGTTACCTCATTTCTTCATCTCTTCAGAATGCTTTGCATTTACTACCCAGTAAATTTTCACGTAAAAAATGGTAATGTGGATGAAGACTACATGAGGCTTCTGACCTCTTACCATGACTGCATGCTGTCAAAATTCAAAGAAAACGTCAAAGAGGCTGGAGATCTAAGACATGGGTTTCAAGAAATCCTTCAAGAAGGATTTCAATATCTGGAGAAATTTCCCCGTGGGCAACCTACAGCAAATTCGGAGTTTTCTGAAGAATACGACACAGCAAATGACCACATAGTCTACGATTTATCTGGATATATTCTGTACGCTAGATCAAAAATGATCAAGTGCCATGACTGCTGGAAAACTCTGGAAACCACAAAGGACAAGCTGCCTGGAGATTTTCTGGCATCTGGCTTTTTGGATGTTAAAGACCGTGGGTGTCTCAAGTGGGCTACGCCAAACCTGTATTACACAATTTCGGCAGTAGAACTAATACTTGACGAACATTTCAAGACAGCAAAAGGTTACCTAAAAGATTCATTTGAAGATGTTGTAACTAAACTAAGCAAACTCAAGCTGCCCCTCATTTGCTGTGATCAGCATCGTTCTGAACTAGTGCCAAAGCTAATTTTTGAGTATGTTGTGATACGCTTCCGTTTTAAAGCGAGAAACCGAAAAAATGTTCTTCTCGCTAAGGTCACAGCTCAACGCC
Organism: Daphnia magna; assembly: GCF_020631705.1. Classification (NCBI taxonomy): domain Eukaryota; kingdom Metazoa; phylum Arthropoda; class Branchiopoda; order Diplostraca; family Daphniidae; genus Daphnia; species Daphnia magna. Next base: position 3,503,106 of record NC_059191.1, read on the forward strand.
ACAGCAACATGAAACAATCAAAATTAATCAGTACAAAAGCATCAAAAGAATCCACAGCAACTCAATATCTGCCTGAAAGAATGACAACAAATTTGATGCCAACGGTAACAGATGCAAACAATAATCGAAATGCTTCAACTTCACAAGAAACAAATGTCTACGTCCAACCTGCAGTAAACAAAGCTCCAGAAAAAAAGGCCAGGAGGTGTGGGAAGTGTCGACAAGAGGGTATATAACATTCTTTAAAAACTTTATTCCTACAACACTACAAGAACACTGCAAGAACCGATGTCCGAATTGAAAAACAAATTGACAAACTCATTGCAAATAAATGATACCTTTTTTCATTTAAAGACCACAAAAAAGCCAATATCTATCTTGAATAAAGAACAATTGACCAACCAATACAAATCATAGAATTATTCCACTTATTATAAAAATGTTGAATAGTTACCATGTAAACCAAATCCAAAATATATGAGAAAAGTCCGAATTTGATCGCATTACAAATCTGGACTCGACCCTGTTTCTGACAGCTCACAGCCGAGACTTCGTAGTCTGCTCAAACTCAAGGATGCCACGTTGCTAGTCTTAATTGTACATCAAAATAAACTCTAAAGAAGGTCGAACTAGCTGTTTAGCCAACTTTTGAGACGCTCTTAACACACACGACTGCCCAACCTTGCCCAACTTAACGAGTCGTGTAACACAGACGTCACGTGAGGGCAGGCTAATCGCTATTGGTCCCCCCCAAAGTAATTTTTTTGAAAAATCATAACGTAAATGTGACATGTCGGAAAAATCATCTTACTGCCTTGAAAGAAGCGCATTGGCAGAAAGATCATTTTTTTTAGGGGCTACAAGTTAACACGCCTTTTGTGGATTTGATATCCAACAAAAACCGTTTTAGTCCCATAAGGCCCTGCAGAGCATCGCCCTCCGCTGAGAAGCAAGACATTAGGATTTCGCGATCTGGCAACTCCACAAACTGGGACGCTTTTTGGGCCGGGTGGCTTTAGCCCGTAGCTCTACCTGTCTATTATATATCGTGATCTTACTATGCTTAATGGTTTGAATAATAAAGGGATTAGACTCTGTGCAAGAGTAACCTTCTTCAACAGGTTATGGGCCCAACCCCACGCTTTATGTTAGCTCACTAACTCTGTTTCCTTTTATTCTCTACTAGAATCATAGTAAATAAAAAAAACATTCAAGTATCATGGCCAGTGCTGGAAGTTCTGGAATTGAAATGAGGAGCATCGCCAATTTGAATGGAAAGAACTGGTCGTCCTGGAGGTTTAGAGTCACCTTGCTGCTAGAAAAGAACAAGCTAATGCGAGTAGTACTGAAGGTGGACACCAAACCAGCACAGGTATTAACTTAACAAAAAAACAACATCTAGTTATACTCTATGTGGATACAACGTGGTTGTTCTAAACTCTGGAACCCAGTCTTGATAGAAAGATGTGCATTAATATGCGAATGTACAGATTGTACTTAAAAACGAAAGAATATGGCTATTCTATTAAACACGTAAAAGAATATGGTTATTCTTTAAAACATGTAAAAAGAATATGGTTATTCTTTCAAACATGTAAAAAGAATATGGCTATTCTATCAAACACGTAAAAGAATATGGTTATTCTTTCAAACATGTAAAAAAAAGAATATGGTTATTCTACGTCGGACGTGTAAGTCATACAGAAATGAAGATGACTATTCTATTATGACTGTCAAACAAACTTAGTGAATATTTTCAACCTGTAAATCTAAGTAAAAGACTATATTCAATTGTACTGGTTATTGATAGATCGTGACTGATGGCGTGATAACAAACCAAGCCCTAATTGACGCCTGGGATATGAAAGATATTGAAGCAAGAACTGTCATATATTGCAATGTGGAGCCCGATTTGCAAGTACTCATCGAAAGATGCTCGACATCGGCTGCAATGTGGGACCGGTTGCTGTTACAATTCGCTCAGGCAGCCGCTGCCAACGCAAACCTGCTTCTAGCCAAGTTCTTTGACTACAAATATGACAAAGAACACAGCGTTCTGAGTCATATCACAAGACTTTCGAGCCTAGCCGAGGAACTGCGCAATCTCAACTCACCGTTAATGGAGCAACAGTTAATCATGAGAACGCTGCATTCACTGCCACCCAGCTATCGCCCGTTCCAATCGTCTTGGCTGAGTGTCCCAGTAACTGAGCAAACTTTACTGAATCTCACCTCGAGACTTGTCGTTGAAGAAGCCATGAGCAAAGCATTCAATAATGGTGAAATGGATCCGGCTGATATTTTGTTCTTCGCTGGCAAATCACGACAGACGTCCGCATCGCCCAGCTCAATTGAGGAGACTGCCATGTCAGCCAGAGGCAGGTACAATAGTTACAGACTAGGAGGAAGAGGTTACCGTGGACGTGGAAGAGGCTATCGAGGACACAAACACGACTACGGAAATCGGCACTCGGGCGAGAACGGATCCACCATCATTTGCTATTCATGTGATCAGTCGGGTCATAAAGCGCACAATTGTCCTCAGAAAAAGGATGAAGAAAGAAAGCAGCAGAGAAACGAAAACTTCAACAAAAATCGCACTTCGTTGGGCTGTGTCTCAAGCTCACTCTGCCTCGTCACCAAGCAGCCGCATTATTTTATGCTGATTCTGCAGCATCAAACCACATGACAGACAAACGAGAATTCTTCACCACTTCCAAGGAAATACCACCTGGAACTTGGAAGGTAACGGGAATTGGAGGTGTGGAGCTGCATTCTGTGGGCAAAGACAATATTAATGTTGTTTCGACTGTCAACGGAGAAGAAATCAGAGGCATTTTCCATGATGTCCTGTATGTATCCAACCTGAAAGTCAACCTGTTCTCTGTAGGGACAGCCACTGAGTCTGGCTTAGAAGTGCACTTCAAAGGCACAAAGGCATTTTTTTGCAAAGGCGACGTCACCGTCATGATTGGTGAAAGAGTTGGAGATTTTCTCTATTTGCTGCGTGGAACTCCAGTTAACTGCAAACAGGGAGAGGATTTTGCTGCTGTTGCCTCATCAATTGTACCAATTCAATTACTAGATCAACGATTCGCTCACACCAACTGCAGAGACGTACGAAGAACAATTTAACTGAAAGCCGTCAAAGATGTCAACCTTGATCCTGAACAAGCCAACACTGCTGATCCCTGGAGGTGGATGCCTTTACGGCAAAATGCACCGCGTGACCTTCCCAACTGAAGGAAGAGACAGAGCCAAGAATGCTGGTTGAGCGAATACACCGACACTAAGCTATTGAAGAAAAAGAGTGAAGTCTCTGCACACTTCGTTAAGTTCTGCAAGAAAATCAAAACGCTAACTGACCGACCCGTCAAAGTGATAAGAAAGGATCAAGGCAACGAATACCGCGGAGAACACTTCGATAAATGGAAACGCGATTCAGGCCTCATCCACCAAACAACCTGCCGGTACAGCCCACAACAAAATGGCGTCAGTGAAAGGGCCAACAGGACCCTGATGGATGGAGTACGAAGCTCATTGTATGATGTCACAGACAATCAACGCCCAAACACCAGCACAGCAGTTCAAGAATTGTGGGGGGAGTTCTTGCTCGCCACAGTGTACGTCAGAAATCGTGTTGTGTCCTCCAAAAACAAGGCTACACCCTACGAGAAATTCTTTGAAAAGAAACCGTCGGTCGGTCACTTTAGAGTCCTTGGGTGTGAAGCTTAGGTCCTAATCCCAGAAGAAATTCGATCCAAAATTGATCTGACGTGTGCAACTGGGTGGTTTGTTGGCTATTGCAACAACATTAAAGGTTGGCGAGTATGGATTCCACATCTGAGAAAAGTTGTCGTCTCACGGGACGTCAAGTTTAATGAAAATCACTTTATTGGTGATGAAAATGTGAACTCAAACAAAGAATCAAAACACAACCCGTGCGAACCGTTTCCCGTCGTAATGGATGCAATGAATATTGAGCAGCAAATCCCAGTAAATGAAGTGGAGGCGGATGCGGTTATGCAACATGAAGAACAAGATGAAGAGCATGCACAAGGTGCTCAGGATGCCAACAATGATGAAAATATTTCTGAAGGTGAAGAAGGAATTATTCAAGCAGACGAACCTCTTCAAGACAATCTCGACGCCAACCAACGTGAAATAGCCCATGTTGAGGTTGCAGAAGACGTTCCTATCAACCCAGAAGAACTTCCAGCAAACGAAGTTCACGACTATCGCCGAACCAGATCAGGCAAGATATACCTCAAATACCGTAGGTCACTCGGCCTATCTGCATAAAGTTCCGAAGCGAGCCCAGCTGTCTATTCTGAACTAAACGTTGATGAACCGCAAAGCTATCATGAAGCCCAGCAATCCAAATTTTCAAAGGAATGGATGGCCGCCTTCAAAGAGGAGTATGACGCACAAATCGCCAACGAGTCGTGGAGGCTGGTACCACCATCCGAGCTGCCCCCTAGAACCAAACCAATCGGCCACAAATGGATCGGTAAATTCAAGCCGGGCTATGGTGACGTCCCTCCAAGGTTTAAAGGTCGACTCACCGCAGTAGGTTGCAGTCAAAGTCCAGGTATCGACTACGGAAATGTGTACGCTGCCGTCCCCAGACTCGAGTCATTTCGGCTATTCATATCGATGGTTGCCAGTGAAAACTTAGACACAGTGCACATCGACATAAAAACAGCATTTCTTAACGCCTCGCTTGATTGTCCCATTTACATGACGCAGCCAGAAGGATTCCGTGTACCAGGAAAAGAAGATTGGCCCGTGCTGTTAAAGAAGGTGCTCTACGGATCTTGGACTCTGGCTCGGCGGAAGCAACGAAGGTGTGGTAGGTTACACCGATGCAAATTTTGGTGGCGAACTCGACAACTGGAAATCCACGACCGGCAGCATCTTTTTTCTGCGAGGTGGGCCGGTGTCTTGGTCCAGTCGGAAGCAAACATCCACAGCTACGTCGACTACCCACAGCGAATACAACGCTCTTTCGGACGCAGGAAAGGGTGCTGTATGGCTGGGGCGCTTCCACGCCGAAGTCAGCCCACCGAAAAAAGGAACAACGACCGAACCCCTTTCTGTACCAATATACTGCGATAACCAAAGCGCCGTCCAACTCGTTAAAAACCACGAGTTCCACAGAAGAACCAAACACTTCGAGATTGCGACGCACTTCATCCGAGAACTACAAGAGAAGGGACGAGTAACAGTTTTCGAAGTTGAAGGCACCAATCAACTAGCTGATCGGTTCACTAAGCCCCTTAAAGAGGACGCCTTCATCAACCTACGTGTACGCATTGGGATGGGAATCTTGGTGATAAGAGTGTGTAGTGTTAAAGATGGTGATTAAATCAAACCTGTCTTCTCCCTAATTAGGGCTCGGCCCCGATCGTTTTCGATCGGGGCGAACCAACCGAAAAATCACCAAACCGTCGGTTCGGTTTAGCCGTTTTTGACTTCGGTGCGGTTCTCGGTTTGGAATTCGGTCAAACCGGTGCGAACCGCCGCCATTTTGAAATTTTTTTGAAAATTTGGCGGAAATTTCAAATCAACCAATCAAATCGCGTTGAGCGTAAAGTGGCACCAATGGTTGCCAGGTGGGACCTGAGTTGAACTTCGAACTTTGACTAATTGACTTTATTGAGTCAGGTCAGGCTGTCAGGCATTGCTGTAATGGCCTAAATTATCAAACATGGCAAGAGATATGTTAAGTATTCCAGCCACTAGTGCAGGCAGTGAGAGAACGTTCAGCACTGGAAAAGATTGTTTTGGAATTGCTAGGATGAGCCTTAATCCCGAGACTGTTGAAGCCCTCATCTGCTTGCGCTCGTGGTTTAAAGCCAGTTTGATCAACGAAATTGATTCACGTTCCCACAATCTGACTGAATTCGATATTAAAAACATTGACGAATGGTGATTCAGAAAATTGTTGTAATGATGTAGGCAAAAATACAACTGGTTTTTCACATAATTTACGACTTATACTGTTGTGTAAACTGTGTAAAACTTGTTGTGTAAACTTGTGTAAACTGTCTAAAACCGCGGTGTGACCCGTAAGAACCGCGGTGTGGCCCAACACACTGCGGTAAAACCGTGGAAACCATGGTGCGATCGGTTCCCAAAAATTGATAAACCGATCGACACCGGTTTGGCCTTTTTAAAAAAAGGAACCGCGCGGTTCGGCCAAAATCGTACAAGTCGTCGCGGGGCCGAGCCCTATCCCTAATTCCCGCTTCTCCCCGCCTGAAGCAAAAGTCAAGTGGGATACTGTTTAGTAGTTGCCACACTGACTTTGACTTGGGGGCTAGTGTACTATCTGGCTGTCACTTGAATCTGAGTAATCTCGGTGTCCACGACATCATTGTGTAATTCCCTACCAGGTATGATTCCCTTTATGCTATGGTATATAATGTGTGTGACTCGTGGATCTTACTATTCTTGATGGTTTGAATAATAAAGGTGAATACACTGTGAATACACTGTGATACCATGAGCGTTTACTTCTACATGTAAACAGAATCAAATATACTTGTAGTCAATGTGAATACACTGTGATATTTTGAGTCTATAATTCTATATGTAAGAATAATCAAATATACTTGCATTCAATATGAATACATTGTGATACCACGAGTTTTTACTTCAATATGTAAACAGGATCAAATATACTTGTAGTCAAGGTGAATATATTGTGATATTATGAGTTTATACTTCTACATCTAAACAGAATCAAATAAACTTGTATTCAATATGAATAAACTTCAAACTGCCATATTATGAATTTACGCTTGTACATGTAAACAGAAACAAATTTAATTAAATTAAATTTGAAAACACTGTTATATTATGAGTTTTTACTTCCATATGTAAACAAGTTCAAATATACTTTTATTCAATGTGAATACACTGTGATACCATGATTTTATACTTCTACATGTAAACAGAATCAAATATAATTGTATTCATTGGGAATACACTGTGAAATGATGATTTTATACTTCTATATATAAAAAGAATAAAACATACTTGTATTCAATGTGAATACACTGTGATACCATGAGTTTTTACTTCTATATGTAAACAGAATAAGTATACTTGTAGTCAATGTGAATACACTTTGATCCCATGAGTTTTTACTTCTATATGTAAACAAGATCAAATATACTTGTAATCAAGGTGAATATATTGTGATATTATGAGTTTATACTTCTACATGTAAAGAGAATCAAATATGCACTGTGATATCATGAGTTTTTACTTCTATATGTAAACAGAATCAAATATACTTGTATTCAATGTGAATATATTGTGATATTAGGAATTTATACTTCTACATGTAAACAGAATGAAACATACTTGTATTCAAAGTGAATACAATGTGCTATCATTAGTTTTTACTTCTATATGTAAACAGGATCAAATATACTTGTATTCAATGTGAATATACTGTGATATTATTAGTTTATACTTCTACATGTAAAAAGAATAAAATATACTTGTATTCAATGTGAATACACCGTGATACCATGACTTTTTACTTTTATATGTAAACAGGATCAAATATACTTGTATTTAATGTGAATACACTGTTATATTATGAGTTTATACTTCTACATGTAAAAAGAATAAAATATACTTGTATTCAATGTGAATTCACTATGAAACCATGACTTTTTTCTTATCCATGTAAATAGAATCAAATATAATTGTATTCAATGTGAATACACTGTGATATCATGAGTCTTAACTTCTAAATGTAAACTGGATCGAATATAATTGTATTCAATGTGAATACATTGTGATATTATGAGTTTATACTTCTACATGTAAACCGTATCAAATATACTTGTATTCAATGTGAATACACTGTGATATTATAAGTTTATATTTCTACATGTAAACAGAATCAAATATACTTGTATTCAACGAAATACACTGTGTTATCATGAGTCTTAACTTCTATATGTAAACTGGATCGAATATAATTGTATTCAATTTGATTACACTGATACCATGAGTTTTTACTTCTATATGTAAAAAGGATCAAATATACTTGTATTCAATGGGAATACACTGTGATATGAATTTATACTTCTACATGTAAACCGAATCAAATATACTTGTATTCAATGTCAATACTCTGTGATATTATGAGTTTACATTTTGTGTATAAAGAATCAAAAATACTTGTGTTCAATGTGAATACACTGTAATACCACTTAATTTTTACTTCTATATGTAAACTTAATCAAATATACTTGTACTCAAGGTGAATACACTGTGATACCATGACTTTTTATTTCTATAAGTAGACAGAATCAAATATAATTGTATTCAATGTGAATACACTGTGATACCATGAGTTTTTACTTCTATATGTGAACAGGATCAAATATAATTGTATTCAATGGGAATACACTGTGATATTATGAGTTTATACTTTTACATGTAAACCGAATGAAAAATACTTGTGTTCAATGTAAATACACTGTGATATTATGAGTTTACACATCTACATGTAAACAAAATTAAATATACTTACATTATGAGTTTATACTTTTAAATGTAAACCGAATGAAAAATAATTGTGTTCAATGTGAATACACTGTGATATTATGAATTTATACTTCTACATGTAAACTGCAGAGCAGCCTGGAACTGCCAGCTTCCCAAATTTTACGCCTGGTCGACGAAACCGGGTACAACCGGAGTTGACGCGTTCTGAGTGAGATGGGAAGGATTGAAAGACTACGCCCTCCCCCCTTTCGGACTTCTCCCGAGGAGCCTAGCCAAGATTCGCAGAGAGAGGGCGACGGTAGTTCTCGTGAGCCCGTATTGGCCCAGCGCACCATGGTACCCGCTGTTGTTGGACCTGGCAGTGGATGTGGCGAAAGTTCTATCGCCGAACAAGAAGTTGTTGTCATCACCAGAAGGTGTGACGCACCCACTCCCTCTTCTACTGATCGCGTGGAAGTTATCCGGCGACGATTTCAAGGCCAAGGCCTTTCGAAGGAAGTGGTGGAGCTTTTACTAGAAGGAACACGCAACTCCACACGAGCTGCTTACCAATCCGCTTGGATCGGTTGGGTCGGTTGATGCAACAGTCGGGATCTGGATCCCGTGTTAGTTTCTGAAAATTCCGTGCTGGCTGATTTGGCGGGCCTCCATGGGGCTAACCACTCATACAGCCTCATCAAAATCCAGGGGTCGATGCTGTCCTCGACGCTGGAGCGAGCAGGGTCCATCCCGATGGGGCAACTGCCATCCGTGAAACAATTGTTGAAAGGAGTTTTCAATCGAAACCCACCCCATCCGAAATATTCCAGTACATGGGATGTGAAAGAGGTGGTGTCGCTGTTGGCTTCTTGGGGGCCAAACGACCAATTGAATTTGACTCAATTGTCAAAAAAGCTAGTGACGCTTTTAGCGGTCGCAACATTTCTCAGAGTCACGGAGCTGAGCTCCATTCTCCGACAGTCAGTGAGGTTTTCAAACTCCGGCGTTTCTTTTTCCCTCTGACGGCCCAGGAAGACACAACGCGGTGGTGCTCTGCGTACTGTTTTGGTCGACAAGCTGAATGGCCCGCTCATATGTCCAGTTCAATGCCTGGGCAATTACATCTACACAACTGATGTAAAAAGAAACGAGAAAAACGGCCACTTTCTCCTCTTGGGGGTCATTGCTACCTTTAAACACGTCTCTGCCAGCTCCATAAGTCACTGGATCAAGTCTGTGCTGTTAGAAGCCCGAGTAGATTCGTCTTTTACAACCCACTCAACTAGGAGTGAGGCCGCATCTCATGCAGTAGCGCAAGGCGTTCCTATCGATTCGATTTAAGCAGCAGCTGACTGGGCAGCCGAATCAACCTTCACTCGGTTTTATAGGCGCTCTACGACCTCTAATTTATCGCTCTCACAGGCTGTTTTGAGCAAAAATTTCCCGTCCACGGATCTTTGAAATCACTGTAAAAGTGGAAGGGAGTTTTTTTAATTATAATTTGTAAATTGCTCGAGGGATCGCTTTAGCGATCCCGCGGAGCAATTGTAATTATAAGAATAAAAAACGGATTGAGACTTTTTACAGTCTATCTCCCAACCCACCCGCCCAGATCTGTTTAAAAGTCTCCGTAAAATTTTTTGTAAAACTCAAAACAGAGGCAAGGGTGCAGGACCAAGCGGTCAAGGCCAATCAAGAATTGTCAAGGAATAGGTGAAACAGAGCTTAGAGTTTATCAGAAGTTTCAGTTTGAGTTTAACAGAAGTGTGTCAGTTTCAGTTCAATCGCCCAGAAATATTTCAGTTTTGTTTTGTCTTGACTTCCAAAAAACTTTGTCCGCACTCAGAAGCTACAGGTCTGAGGGTGTTGGGCGCGCTAGGCGCGAAAAACACTTAGAAAAGATAAATAAATAATGTGTAAACACTGTAAAAGTCTCAATCCGTTTTTTATTCTTATAATTACAAATACACTGTGATACCATGACTTTTTACTTCTATATATAAACAGGATCAAATATACTTGTATTCAATGTGAATACACTGTGATACCATGAGTTTTAACTTCTATATGTAAACAGGATCAAATATACTTGTATTCAATTGGAATACACTGTGATATTATTAGTTTATACTTCAACTTGTTTACAGAATCAAATATACTTGTTTTCAATGTGAATACACTGTGATACCATAAGTTTCAACTTCTATATGTAAACAGGATTAAATATACTTGCATTCAATGTGAATACACTGTGATATTATGAGTTTATACTTTTACCTGAAAAACAGAATCAAATATACAATTTATCCTTTTTTCCCCTTTCTTTCTCCTCCCAGCAGAGTTTTCGCGTTTTCTCCCCATTGGGTTGGGAGAAAAAACATCACCATTTTCTCCCAAACCAATGGGGAGAATATACCCGGAATATGAAAACGCGACAACTCTGCTGGGGGAAGAAAGGGGAAATAAGGATAAATTGATAAATTGGATTTTCAAATTGAAATTCATTGGGTTAAATTTAAATGAAAAAATTTGAAAATGATGTGTATTGTAGAACTAGCGTAGTTCTGTTTTTTGCATTTTTTCCCGTAGTTTTATTACAAATAGTTCACTAATAATAGGTCGTAAAAGTAGCCACATTTCCATAAGGCTCTCTCGCGTGTTCCGATACTTAGGGCTCGGATTAAAAACACCCCTTCCCACCATTGTAAAAATCTAAAAAAAAATCACCTAATAGCTGACCCCTATAACTCCCTACAAAAAAAATTTGGTCGCTTTCCGACGAATGCGCTGTATTTAGGAGCGCCGAGAAAATCGCCTTTTCCCATAAGGTTCTCTCGCGCGTTCCGATACTTTAGGTAGCCACTGTACATGTAAATAGAATAAAATCTACTTGTATTCAATGTGAATACACTGTGATACCATGAATCTTAATTTCTATATGTAAACAGGATCGAATATACTTGTATTAAATGTCAATACACTGTGATAATATTAGTTTATATTTCTGCATGTATACAGAATCAAATATACTTGTATTCATTGAGAATACACTGTGATACCATGAGTTTTTACTTCTATATGTGAACAGGATCAAATATACTTGTATTCCATGGGAATACACTGTGATATTATGAATTTATACTTCTACCTATAAACAGAATGAAACATACTTGTATTCAATGTGAATACACTGTGATACCACGAGTTTTTACTTCTATATGTAAAGAAGATCAAATATACTAGTATTCAATGTGAATACGGTGTGGTATTATGAGTTTATACTTCCACATGTAAAGAGAATAAAATATACTTGTATTCAATGTGAATACATTGTGATACCATGCGTTATAACTTCTATATGTAAACAGGATCAAATATACTTGTATTGACTTGGATACACTGTGATTTTATGAAGTTATACTTCTACATGTAAACAAAAACAAACACACTTGTATTCAATGTGAATACACTGTGATACCATGAGTTTTTACTTCTATAGGTAAACAGGATCAAATCTACTTTTATAAAGTTTTTACACTATTATATTATGAGTTTATACTTCTACATGTAAAGAGAATCAAATCTACTTGTATTCAATATATTTACACTATTATATTATTAGTTTATACTTCTACATGTAAAGAGAATAAAATATATTTGTATTCAATGTGAATACACTGTGATATTATTAGTTTATACATCTACCTGTAAACAGAATCAAATATTCTTGTCAATGTGAATACACTGTGATACCATGAGTTTTTACTTCTACATGTAAAAAGAATCAAATATACCTGTTTTCAATGTGAATACACTGTAATATTTTAAGTTTATACTTCTACATGTAAACAGAATCAAACATACTTGTATTCAATGTGAATACACTATGATACCATTAGTTTTTACTTCTATATGTAATTTGCATCAAATATACTTGTATTCAATGCGAATACACTGTGATATTATGAGTTTATACTTCTATATGTAAACAAGATCGAATATTCTTGTATTCAATGTGTTTACATTGTCATTTTATGAGTTTAAACTTCTACATTTAAACAGAATCAAATATACTTGTAATCAATGTGAATACACTGTGATACCATGAGTTTAGACTTCTACATGTAAACAGAATCGAATATATTTGTGTTCAATGTGAATACACTGTGATATTATGAGTTTACACTTCTACATGTAAACAGGATCAAATATACCTGTTTTCAATGTGAATACATTGTGATATTATGAGTTTATACTTCTACATGTAAACAGAATCAAATATACTTGTATTCAATATGAGAACACTGATATTATGAGTTCATACTTCTACATGTAAATAGAATCAAATATACTTGTATTGAATGTGAATACACTGTGATACCATGAATCTTTACTTCAATATGTAAACAGGATCGAATATACTTGTATTCAATGTGAATACATTTTGATATTATGAGTTTATACTTCAGCATGTAAACAGAATCAAATATACTTGTATTTAATGTAAATATCCTGTGATATTATGAGTTTACATTTCTACATGTGAACATAATCAAATATACTTGTATTCAATGTGAATACACTGTGATATTATTAGTTAATACTTCTACATGTAAACAGAATCAAATATACTTGAATTCAATGTGAATACACTGTGATATAATGAGTTTACACTTCTACATGTAAGAAGGATCAAATATACCTGTTTTCAATGTGAATACACTGTGATATTATGAGTTTTTACTTCTACATGTAAACAGAATCAAATATAATTTATTCAATGTGAATACACTATGATACCATTAGTTTTTACTTCTATATGTAAACAGGATGAAATATACTTGTATTCAATGTGAATACACTGTGATATTATGAGTTTATACTACATGTAAATTGAATCAAACATACTTGTATTCAATGTGAATACACTGTGATACTTTTAATCTTAGCTTCTATATGTAAACAAGATGGAATATTCTTGAATTCAGTGTGTTTACATTGTGATTTTATGAGTTTATACTTCTTCATGTAAACAGAATCAAATATACTTGTATTCAATGTGAATACATTGTGATATTATTACTTTATACTTCTACTTGTAAACAGAATCAAATATACTTGTATTCAATGTGAATACACTGTGATATCATAAATTTACACTTCTACATTTAAACAGAATCAAAAATACTTGTATTCAATGTGAATACACTGTGAATACATTAATCTTAACTTCTATATGTAAACAAGATCAAATATACTTGTATTCAATGTGAATACATTGTGATATTATTAGTTTATACTTCTACATGTAAAAAGAATAAATATACTTGTATTCAATGTAAATACACTGTGATATCATGAGTTTACACTTCTACATGTAAACAGAATCAAATATACTTGTATTCAATGTTAAAACTGTCACGTGGTCAATGACCACGTTATGTGATCCGGTTAGTATTCAATACTACCGGACGTGTGACGTCAGTGTTCACCCCCTATATATAGTCCCCCGTAGTCGTGTATCGGGCGGCAGTCTTAGTCTTGTGAACCGTCAATACAACATACTGTTACATGGTGGAGATGCAGAACCTCCGGTAAGTCTCTTTCGTGGTTGTGTTTCTGTTCGATTCTGTGCTGCGGAGGCGGTTGCTGTCAGGGACCCCTGAGAGTCGACGACCCAACTGGTCTTAGCACCTTAAATTGTTGGAGTACGGGGTCACGGCTCCGACCGTAGGTCAATCGGGGGAAGCATAACGAAGGAGAGACGCCGGGGGGGTCGGTGAAAAGGGTTAAGGCGGTGCAGACGGGTACATTGAGGGAACGTGGATAGTGGAAACCGTGAGCCGAAGTGGTCGGCAAGAATCGGGGCAGTGAACCGTGAGCCGAAGTTTTCAGCAAGAAGTGGAGAAGTTAACCGTGAGCCGAAGTGGTCGGCAAGAAGCAGAGAAGTGAACCGTGAGCCGAAGAGTTCGGCAAGAAACAAGTGGTGCGAGGATTGCGGGAAGTAGATGATAGGAGAGGAGGACATAAGGAGCGGGGAGAGAATCCGAGACGCTCGGGGACGGTTCGTGGCACGGGGTAGTTGGTGGATACCCGAGATCGGGAGTGCATCCCAGGGGCGGGCGAGGACGCGCAGTCGACCGTTGAGGGAAAGCGGAACGGAAGAGCGAGGAGAAATAGAGGGCGGGGCTAACGAACCCCAACAGGAGCAGCGACCGGCATTCGTTCGGCAGGAGTATCATCTCACATTCAGTGAGGAGGAAACTGAGCGGTGGGAGGACGCTGAAGAGGAAGAAGGATCGGGAGAACACGGAGAAGAGCAGCCGGAGTGGGATTTCACGGATTTGAGAAGAAGATCATCGAATATCAGTAGCTACATCCGGGGATTCAGAGCAGCTCAACAGCAAGTGGGCGCAAGGCACGCGATGGCCGCGCAGATAAAATTTCAATCCCAACCCACCTTTGGGGGGAGGGACGGGGAAGACGTCGTGCAGTGGATGCATCGATACGAAAGAATCGGGAGATATAATCGATGGGGAGATGACGAACTTCGCGACCACGTGGAGCTGTCGCTGTCCGGGGCAGCGCAGAAGTGGTACTCATACAAAGAGGCCGTGGGACAACTAGTAGCCAAATGGGAGGATGGTGTAGGACCGCCAATTGTACCAGGAGTTAAAACACAGCTGTTGGAGCAATTCAAGCCAGTCAATCAGAATCGATTCAATGAAGCGAAACTGAGAGAACGCAAATAAGGGATCGAGGAATCCACGATCGAATATTTTTACGACATCCTGGATTTATGCCGCAGAGTAGACCCGAATATGTCCGAGGCTACGAAATTGGCGCACCTATGGAGAGGACTCAAGCCAAGTCTACTAGAGAAACTCTGGAGTTTGAAACCCAACTCATGTGACGAATTCCTTCAAGAAATTAAGCGGTATCAGGAAATGACTTCCCGAGTAAGACACGAGGAATGGGCGATGGGCGTGGTCGGAAAACAAACACCAACGGCGGGAAGTGAGAGAATGGATCGAATAGAAAAATTGCTAGAGGGACTGATGGGAGCCGTTGCGTCAAGAAACGCATCAGGGGCAGCCGCACAGCAAGGAGAAAGAGCCGAGAGTCAACAGTATCGGTCGGATAACCGATCGATACTGAAATGGACTTCGGATGGGGAACCTATCTGCAGCAGATGTAAGATGGAGGGACACATCGGGAGAGAGTGTCCAACAAGAACAAACGGTCAGGGAGGCCTGAGAGGTCGGACGCCGGACGGACAGGTCGTATGCTACGGGTGTGAAGGGATAGGACACATACGTCGCGACTGCCCGAGCTCCCAGCGAGAAGGAGGGGCACCACAACAGCAACAGCAGGTGCGATTCGCTGGAGAGGGTAGGCAAGTAATTGGTCTAGTAGGGACACAGCATGTAGACCCGGAGGTGCTAGCATGGCCAATTCTGAAAATCGACATCCAGAGGATGGTAGTACTGGATGTGTGGTGCTCGGGGAAACGAGCTGCCGTGATAGATACAGGGGCGGGAGTGTCCGTGTGTTCGCCCAAATTAGTGAGAGAACTAGGGATAACAGTGACACCATGGCGCGCAAATCGTCTAGTATCAGTTGACGGCAAGGAGATTCAACCGGGAGGAGCCGCAATGCTGTCAGTATCAGATGGGAGGATGACCGTCGAGGGGGAGGCTTTGGTTCTGGACGGCGACATCGACTTACTTCTGGGGAAGGACATGTTGGAAAAACTTGGAACGCGGATGAAGATTGGGGCGCTACCGGAGATCTTCATTGGAGACATTGCCATGGGAGCACTGGTGGAAGAGATGCCGGAGAAACCACCGAAACTAGTAGTCCAGAATGGATGCTGGGTCCCAACAGATCGAGGAAAGTGGTCGCAACTCAGCCACTAGATTTGAATGGGTTTGGCGAAGGTGCACTGGTGGAACCATCCCAAGCATTGCAGAGGACGAAAAGGGTGTCGGCGGGTAAGGTCCTAGTTAGCGGCGTGGGGACAATCGGACAGATGGCGATAACCCACTTATCGGACCACAAACAATGGATCGAAGAGGGGACGGTGTTAGGAATAATCGAGCCAGTGACCGAAATCCAGGAGGGTGACACGCCAGTAGCCGTCGCGACAGCAGGGGCAGAGAAGAAAGCGCGTCGGGAGCACAAATTTGACAGCAGGATTGGAGAAGGATTAATGCCGACAGACAGAGAAAAGATCAGAGTAGTGTTAGTGGAATATGGGGACTATTTTTCGTGGCCCGGATACCAACTAGGACTGTGTACGGCAGCAGAGCAGACAATAGAGGCCAGGGGAAAGGACATCCGTGACCAAGAGGCTGAAACTAGAGAGACTATACCCCTGGACAAGGAGGTGCAAGAAGCTCGAAATGAAAGGATGGACGATCAGGTGCGTCGATCGACACGAGTCCGGATGCCACCGGTACGATACGGACAAATGCCGCAGGTGGCAGTGGGGGCTCTTCTCCTTCTGCTAGGACTACTGGGACGCGGATGGGGGAACTTTTCCCACCTACTCAACTGCGGTCAGTAGACGACTCAGTAGACGACTCGGAGAGGGAGAAACGAGCGGCGGAACATCATACATACCCATTCAAACTATGGGGTGTGGGAGCAGCGTTGTTTTTGGCCAATGTGGCTGTGTTCAGCATCCAGTGGTGCCGCGGGAGAAAAGGAGACGTTAATAGGGCCGACCTTCGGGAACGCCTACGGATAGTGGAGGAGTTCGTAGAAGAAGAAGAACGTAGAATGTTGAAGAACGTAGTTTATATCTTCATTTTTGTTTGTTGTTTTGGTAATGCATTCGGGGATGAATGAAGCTAGAGGGGGGGATGTCACGTGGTCAATGACCACGTTATGTGATCCGGTTAGTATTCAATACTACCGGACGTGTGACGTCAGTGTTTCCCCCCAATATATAGTCCCCCGTAGTCGTGTATCGGGCGGCAGTCTTAGTCTTGTGAACCATCAATAAAAATTTTTTTTTAAAAAAATTTTTAAATTTTTTTTTTTTTTTTTTTTAAAAAAATTTTTTAATTTTTTTTTTTTTTTTTTTATTTATTTTTTTTTTTTTTATTTTTTTTTTTTTTTTGTAAAGAGAATCAAATATACTTGTATTCAATGTGAATACACTGTGATATTATGACTTTATACTTCTGCATGTAAACAAAATCAAATATAGTTGTATTCAATGTGAATACACTGTGATACCAAGAGTTCTTACTACTATATGAAAACAGGATCATATATTCTCGTACTCCATGTGAATACACTGTGACATTATTAGTTTATACTTCTACCTGTAAACAGAATCAAACATACCGGTATTCAATGTGAATACACCGTGATATCATGAGTTTATACTTCTACATGTAAACAGGATAAATATACTTGTATTCAATGTGAATAGACTGTGATATCATGAGTTTACATTTCTACATGTAAACAGAATCAAATATACTTGTATTCAATGTGAATACACTGTGAAATTATTAGTTTATACTTCTACCTGTAAGCAGAATCAAATATACTTGTATTCAATGTGAATACACTGTGATATTATGAGTTTACACTTCTACATGTAAACAAGATCAAATATACCTGTTTTCGATATGAATACACTGTGATATTATGAGTTTATACTTCTACATGTAAACAGAATCAAATATACTTATATTTAATGTAACTATGCTGTGATATTATGAGTTTACACTTCTACATGTAAACATAATCAAATATACTTGTATTCAATGTGAATACACTGTGAAATTATGAGTTTAGACTTCTATATGTAAACAGGATCGAATATTCTTGTATTCAATGTAAATACATTGCGATATTATGAGTTTATACTTCTTCATGTAAACATAATCAAATTTAATTGTATTCAATGTGAATACACTGTGATATTATTAGTTTATACTTCTACCTGTAAACAGAATCAAATATACTTGAATTCAATGTGAATACACTGTGATATAATGAGTTAATTTTCTACATGTAAGAAGCATCAAATATACCTGTTTTCAATGTGAATACACTGTGATATTATGAGTTTATACTTCTACATGTAAACAGAATCAAATATACTTTATTCAATGTGAATACACTATGATACCATTAGTTTTTACTTCTATATGTAAACAAGATGAAATATACTTGTATTCAATGTGAATACACTGTGATATTATGAGTTTTTACTTCTACATGTAAATAGAATCAAACATACTTGTATTCAATGTGAATACACTGTGATACAATGAATCTTAGCTTCTAAATGTAAACAAGATCGAATATTCTTGTATTTAATGTGTTTACATTGTGATCTTATGAGTTTATACTTCTTCATGTAAACAGAATAAAAAATACTTGTATTCAATGTGAATACATTGTGATATTATGAGTTTATACTTCTACATGTAAACAGAATCAAATATACTTGTATTCGATGTGAATAAACTGTGATATTATTATTTTATACTTCTACATGTAAACAGAATAAATATACTTGTATTCAATGTAAATACACTGTGATATCATGAGTTTACACTTCTACATGTAAACAGAATCAAATATACTTGTATTCAATGTTAATACACTGTGATACCATGAGTTTTTACTTTTATATGAAAAGAGGATCAAAAATTCTCGTATTCCATGTGAATACAGTGTGATATTATGAATTTATACATATATATGTAAAGAGAATCAAATATACTTGTATTCAATGTGAATACACTGTGATATTATGACTTTATACTTCTACATGTAAATAGAATCAAATATAGTTGTATTCAATGTGAATAGACTGTGATATCATGAGTTTACACTTCAACATGTTAACAGAATCAAATATACTTGTATTCAATGTGAATACACTGTGATACCAAGAGTTCTTACTTCTATACGAAAACAGGATCATATATTCTCGTATTCCATGTGAATACACTTTGAAATTATTAGTTTATACTTCTACCTGTTAACAAAATCAAACATACGCGTATTCAATGTTAATACCCTGTGATATTATGAGTTTACACTTCTAAATTTAAACAGGATCAAATATACCTGTTTTCAATGTGAATAAACTGTGATACAATGATTTTTTATTTTTACATGTAAAAGGAATCAAATATACCTGTTTTCAATGTAAAAACACTGTTATGTTATGAGTTTATACTTCTACATGTAAACAGAATCAAACATACTTGTACTTAATGTGATTACGCTGTGATACCATTAGTTTTTACTTTTGTATGTAAACAGGATCAAATATACTTGTGTTCAATGTGAATACACTGTGATATTATGAGTTTACACTTCTACATGTAAACAGGATCAAATTGTAAGGACGGGGAATGAAAATAGTTTTCCTTACTTTTAATATTGAATATGGGGAATAGTTGTGTGTGATGATGATGAGTTTATTGTTGCACAAAGTTTTTGGCAAAGACCGAGATAACAGTTAACAAGACGAGTCCGATTTAAAGAGACTTACTGATGAAGACTGCAGAAGACTGCAAAAGAGACTGACACAAGACTGACTGACAATCGGGGAAAAGGGCAACATTTATACGAAGGAGCAAGGTCACTTAGGGTTAGGTGTCGCAAAGGGAATTAATATTTTGTGTGTAAATGTAACACCTATGTGGAGAATTCACACGTTTGAAGGCCAGGTAGAAGGGAGATTGGAGGCCGGAGCCATCGGTAGATGACCTATCGGTGGAAGAGGGGAAAAGGGTTATAAGCGTGAGAAAGGAGAAAGGGATGTAAGGAACGCGGCTGGCCGTTCCTTACAAAATATACCTGTTTTCAATGTGAATACACTGTGATATTATGAGTTGATACTTCTACATGTAAACAGAATGAAATATACTTGTATTCAATGTGAATACACTGTGATACGATGAATCTTAACTTCTATATGTAAACAAGATCAAATATACCTGTATTCAATGTGAATACATTGTGATATTATGAGTTTATACTTCTACATGTAAACAGAATCAAATATACTTGTATTTAATGTGAATGCACTGTAATACCATGAAATTTTGCTTCTATATGTAAACCAGTTTAAATATACTTGTATTCAATGTGAATACACTGTGATACCATGGCTTTTTACTTCGATATGTAAACAGGATCAAATATACTTGTATTCAATGGGAATACACTGTGATATGAATTTATACTTCTACATGTAAACAGAATCAAACATACTTGTATTCAATGTGAATACACTGTGATACCATTAGTTTTAACTTCTAAATGTAAACAGGATAAAATATACTTGTATTCCATGTGAATACTGTAACGTTATGTGAGCGTTATCGCCCTTTGGCCGACTTTCCCTCTTCGTCGACGTGACGACTTATTATTCCCTTTGTTCTTCCCCATCTTGTCTTGGGTAATATGGGGGGCAGTCTTGCTCTCGGTGTGAAACCAGCCGGACTCAACAGTCTCTGTTGACATGTTTTTGTATGCTAGTGTTAGTGTCTACTTTGCTGGTGCTGGAATGCCAACAAGCATGGCCAGGTCTGAACGATCGTGTTGTGTGAGTGTTGCTGTTTTGTGTGATTGCTGGTGCTGGGATGCCAACAAGCATGGCCAGGTCCGAACGGTCGTGGTAATTCGACCGTTCGTGGTGCGCTGCGGTAATGCAGGCACCGGTGTGTTCGTGGTGCGCTGCGGTAATGCAGGCACCGGTGTAAACGCGGTAATGCGTGAGTAACCTGTATGTGTCTGCTAAAGTCAGGATAATAAACCGAGCCCATTTTCAAAGACACCCATCTAAGCTGTTCCTTACCCTCATTTCTTAACAATACACTGTGATATTATGAGTTTGTACTTCTAAATGTAAAGAGAATCAAATATACTTGTATTTAATGTAAATACCCTGTGATATTATGAGTTAACACTTCTACTTGTAAACAGAATCAAATATACTTGTATTCAATGTAAATACACTGTGATATCATGAGTTTTAACTTCTATATGTAAACAGGATCAAATATACTTGTATTCAATGTGAATACACTGTGATACCATCAGTTTTCACTTCTATATGTAAACAGAAACAAATATTCTTGTATTCAATATGAATACACATTGATACCATGAGTTTTTACTTCTATATGTAAACAGGATCAAATATACCTTTATTCAATGTGAATACACTGTGAGTTTATAATTCTACATGTAAACAGAATCAAAAGTACTTGTATTCCATGCGAATACACTGTGATACCATGAGTTTTTACTTCTATATATAAACAGGATCAAATATACCTGTTTTCAATGTGAATACACTGTGATGTTATGAGTTTATACTTCTACATGTAAAGTAACAGAAGAAGGGTTGTCTTAAGAAAAAAAAATGTTTTTCATTTTTTTATTATTATAGACCTAACATGGTTGCTGCATTGAACAATTGATTACATCACGCTTGGTTCGAGGTGTTTTCAGTTGCAGGACGGTATCATATACAATCATGCGTGCAAGTTTCTTTATCAGGAAAATAGGTCTATATCCTTTCATTTTGTTTGGACGGAAGGGATACTATGGTGCCTACTATACCCTCGTTTTCTTTCCATTCTTCTCTTCCTCTACATCTCAGTCAATTTTCCTACTTTTAATGTTGCACCTTTTTCGCGGGTTGCAAAGAAAGAGAAATAGGAATAGCATAAAGGGGTACGGTAGGCAGCAAACTATCCCCTCCATCAAAAAGATATAGAAGGATATAGACACATTTGCCTGCTAAGGAAACTTCCACGTATGACTGTATATATCATAAATCATATCTTAATACATAGCTTTCTCTTAAGTTAAAAACTCCAATTCCTCTTACGCAACAAATTAGAGAGAGTGAGTACCTTTTACAATACAAGCAAATATTTACAGCACCACCTTGATTTGTAGGCTAGGAAGGAAATCAGAAAAGGCGTTAAAAAAATGAAGAATTGTTACAGTCATACAACCTTGAAAATGGTTATCTCCCATTGATTCACAAGGAACTGGAAAGAAAAGCTATAGAAATCATTGAGCAACGAAAAACAAAGACTACTCCTGTTGATAAATTAAGAAGAATGCTGGAAGGATTTTATGTTCAGCTGAAAACGGTTCGCATAAAAATCTCTAAAGAAGCAGGTTATTTTATATTAGTAATTTTCAAGTAAACTGGAATGTTTTATCTTCAGAAAAAAACTTTTAACCTTACAGAAAATTCGAAGGCTCGGACAAAGTTTAGTCAAGGTATTTTTCCTTGGGAAGCAGTCATAAATGAAAACGACGCTAAGGCTCCAACACGTAAACGAAAAATTAGCATAATCTACCAATTATACAAATTATTAAATCCATATTTTCGACAGCTTCGTATGCCGATAAATATCATGTTGTGGATTGTTGGATGCTTTTGCAAAGAGCAAAGGAGGAAGTTGAACTAACTAAGATCGAAATGATAAACTACATTCGATTCTTGACTGACAAGCGATCATCGTTAAAACAATTAACACATTCTGAGGAAGTGGACGAGATATTTTGTAAAGGAAAAGCAGTCATGGCACATTCCGAAATTGAGCGTCTTAATTGACAAATTCAACTCTCTCTAAAAATATTTAATTTGAATTGTAACAACGATTTTTTGAATTTTGTACGTGAAACTTACTCAAATTCTGACACAGTATTTGAATTTGAAACTCTTGATGAGGAAACTGACAATTCTTACACAAAATTTTAATTTTCTGATGAGGAGACTAAAACACATTCTAGTGACTCTGATGATGATTAAATAAACGTATAAAATACATACTTAATTATAAATCTATGAAAATAAAATGAATAAATAAAACGAATGTTTTAAATTAACTTAACTTGAAAAAAAATTATAGTTAATCATCTTAAATTTTTCAATAAACATAAAACAAAGCTATGTCTTAAGAAAATGTAGCTACAAAAGCCTCGCTTCGCTCTTTTTCACAAAATAAGTTATAAAGCATGATTTTAAATCGGTAAAAATAAAACAAGGTAATAAAACCAACAATTTATAATTACTTTTTTGAATAAAAATAAAATAAATGAAATTACTAAGTTTTTAATATAAGACAAAGCTATGTTTTAAGATATATGATTTATGATATATATATGGTACCGTCCTGCAACTGAAAACACCTCGAACCAAGCGTGATGAAATCAATTGTTCAATGCAGCAACCATGTTAGGTCTATAATCATAAAAAATTAAAAAATATTTTTTTTTCTTAAGACAACCCTTCTTCTGTTACTTTGGGAAAAAACCAAGACAAACCTGTGTCTTAAGTTTGTGAGCATACGTTGCTTGAATTATGGCTAGCCCTATCATAAAATAAAGAAATGTTAAAATATTTAACGCATCAAAATATTAAGAACTTGCCTAGAAAAACACCAAGCATGAAATGTATGTCGTCTACATCTGCTGTATCCAATCCAACTTCCGTACCGAGTCTTTCAAAGACACGAACACCATAATCCATGATCATCGAAAGGAAGTTCTTTCTAAGACCACCACCGTCCAACCCAACTTCTCCACTGAAAGAAACGATGATAGGTTTTTTCACTTTGGATCTGAAAATAACATTTTCAAATTACTAAAACATACATAGAGAACCTTAGAAAAAAAAACTTACATGAAGAAGGGACATTTCGACAAACGAATCGCATCGTCAATGTAGCTGGCTCTCAACACAGTAACAAAGTTCCCAAATTCCTCCCTATTTGCATAGGCCATTTCATCAGTGGCAGTCAAAAATTTTGATCTATGTGTGAGCATTTTCTTGAGACCATTTGCGTTCAACACAGCAGGCAATTGTTCTTGATGATCAACCTTTTCTGTCTCGATACTAGAATTTCTTCCGACACATTTCCTTGTATGCTCTTCAATCACCTTAATATCCATGATCTCACCACACTTAGCACAGGATTTCAAACACAACTCATCCATTTCTTGTCCATCCGATTCTTCGCTTTTGAGATCTTTCTCCACTATTGCAATATTTTTTTGCAACGGCGATAAATAAATATTCTGAGCACACAACGCTTTGAACTGTCTCCCATCGACCAATGGGCCAGTTCCGATTAAATGGAGGATTTTCCCGTTTTTGTTTGATTTCATCATTTTAAACCCCCTCACAATTTCTGGGAACACACTAAATTATAACCCATTTAGCTATATTTTGTTATAGAAATTTGAAATAAAACATTTTACCTCTCTATTTTCGGCTTAACGGTTGGTTTGTCATCTTCTTCTTCAAAAAATGACTTCCCTTCCCCAAAGTCCTGCTTTCACGAGCTGATCCACACAAGAAGGCTTCTGGACGTTTACGTCACGGCAGACTTTGGGCAAGCAACGGAAATTTTTTGTGAAGCCAACATTTTCTATACATAAAAAATTACATTAGGCTACAAACAAAAAAATTTAAACAAAGTTAGAGAATGGCGTGCCTAGTTTGTTCTTTGCAAACAGCTTCCGACGCTCTTCGACTTGTTCAAAACCGAGCTTGTTCGCTTTCTTTTTTAAGGTTTTTTGCAACCTTTTCATGGATTTCTTAGGGAGACCTCGACCACTAGACGAAGATGGTTTAGGATCTAACAATAAAATAACATCTTTTACAAATACATCTAAAACGTTTTGATGAAAAAAAACCGTTTACTATTACCATCAGGATCAGAGTCGCTATCCGGATCTTCAGACTTCAAACCGCTCATGATGTTTCGAATCATTTTTTCCAGAGACTTTTTATCCATTGTTGCAATCCGAATGTACAATAGAAAAAACTTATTTAAAATAGGACAGATGAGGAACAAACTTGACGCTGCTGACGTAAAAAACGAACTGACTTCAGCAGATTATATTCAGATATGCGCATATGTCGCCCTAAATGTAGAGAACTTTTGTTTCAGCTGGGAAGCTCCGCCTTTCGAGTCCTATCCTATTGTTTCCCACGTTTAAAGGAAGGAGAGGGGTGGCCAAAGTCGGCATCCCGATATCTACTTGTAGTTTAACCATTTCTCTTCCTCAATTATTGTTTCTTAATTTGCTCAATTTTTTTTTTGCTTTACACCAAATTTTGTTTCATTTCTGAAACTCTGCTCTTTCACTCCTATCCTCCTGTTTCCCACGTTGAAAAAAGAGATGGGAGGGATATTGGGATAATATTCGCCACCCACTACCCTGAATCCCCGATAAATATACAGAACCAAACATAGGTAATTTTTCAGTGCATTCTAGGCACTACGTGTCTAGAAAAATTGCAATAATTGAACCGCGACAGATTTTCCTTTTTCGTGAGTAAATCTAATGATGATCACATTTTTATAACAGAAGTCGTCGTAGGATTAACCGGCGCTACGGTATCGTTCACTTTATTAGGTACACCCGGTTTTCCCATATGCGCCGTGTTAAATACGGCGTTTTCAAAAATATACAAAAAAACTAAAAATAAAACTAAAATGTTTTCTTTGTGCCAAAGATGCAAATTCTTTACTTATACTAATCAAAGTATGATTTACAGTCAAACCAACTAAAAGAACCCTTCTTATACCCCGAAGTTTACCCCCTCAACATTTTACGGCAAAATCAAAACTGGCGATGTCGCCACCAGAGGCACTGCAAGATTCGGGCTGTTGCTACCAGCCGCCAGCTTACAGAATATGGTTTCAATTTGAATCTTAGTTCCATTAGAAAATAAACAATGAAATACGCTATATGCGATGCGAAAATGAAAATAATCAGATTTTTTAAATATCTTGTGTGCCCCTCATCGCATTGGCGCAGCAACAGCCCGAATCTTGCAGTGCCTTGGTGGTGACATCGCCAGTTTTGATTTTGCCGTAAAAATGTTGAGGGGGTAAACTGGGGTATAGAGAAGGGTTCTTTAATTGGTTTGACTGTAAATCATACTTCAGATTAGTATAGAGTGAAAATTGTGCATCTTTGGCAAAAGAAAAAGATTTAGCTTTATTTTAGTATTTTTGTATATTTTGAAAACGCCGTATTTAACACGGCGCATATGAAAGGGTGTACTAATAAAGTGAACGATACCGTAGCGCCGTGGGTTAATCTACGACGATTCATGTGTATAAAAATGTAGATCATCATTAGACTACTCAGATAAAGGAAAAATCTAGCCCAAGCGGTTCAAGAGTTATTGCATTTTCTAAGACACGTAGTGCCATAAGAATGCACTGAAAAAAGGGGGGTGTACCTAATAGTTTGGTGGGTACTGTAGTTCTACGCGTTTTTTTTTAAAGCTGCGTCGGTAACATGTTTTAAAAAATTGTTGATTGCGTTGAAAAATAAGAATAAGAAAAGAAATGATAGAAAACAAAACATTAAGAAAGAATAATGTTATTCTTTCTGTTCATGATGCATGATCTAGCAACACACGTCGAATCAAACATTTACGCGCTGCATGAAAAAAAACTTAATTTGTTGATATTTTTGTCTGAAATTAGTTATTTCAACAGATTTTGGATCGATGGTGATTTCCCCGGCAACTAAATCATGTAATGAAAGATCGACTCTAAATTTGTCCAAGACACACCGATGGAAAGTATCTACATAGCCACACCATGAGTCAAGAGTTTTAGTTTCTTGCCCTGAATCAATTACAGAAACACAAAATTAGAGAGAACAGTGGAGAAACTGCCGATAATTTTTACCTGGATGAGTTCAGTTACTTGTCCTTCAAACTTTCCTTGTTCCTCATCCTCCATCAGCTGATTAAGACCCGAAATGTAAAGCTCCATAGGAGATTTATGGTGTTCAGTCCTAATGGGATGACAATTCCAGGCGTTTTTAAAAGCTTGGAGAGAGCGCTGGATAACATCATATGCAACCATGTGTAGGCATAAGAGATCCATCTCGGAGTCCACGTCCAACAGACCGTCAATTTGCATTTCTCTTTAAAATTTAAAGATTGGAATAAATAAAACTATTTTTTAATTACTGATACACCAGAAAAATTTTTATGACTTACTGGAACATTTCCATAAATGTGATTGTGCACCGTTCAATTGCATCATTCCACAGTCGCTCTACTCGTTGATTATGCACAGATTTTCCAGTACGAAAGCTGTTACGGTTAACACCTCTGACTTTTATCATAAAATATGCAACCAACACATTTTCCCCACCCAAATCTGACCTGTAATTTACAGAATATGTTAATTAACATGTGGGGTGCAGCTGGAAAAGTAAAAATAACGTATAGCTAAACCTGTTAACTAGACCAAGGTTTTTTAAAGTCATTCATTTCTATTGATTTTCTTGTCATTTTTTAGTAATTACCTCACACTCGCTGGGTAACCCCACTCCTCTACACTTTTTTCGAAAAGGCCAGCAACAGTTTCAGAATTATCGTTATCTTCCAAAGAAATATACGGAATGAGTCGGGAGTAACCATCGATTGCACCATGGATAATAAATCCATATCTAGACCGGATACAAAAATAATACAATAAAAGTTTAAATAAATCAAGTACAAAGTTTGATGACTACTTGTCAAATTTATGGTGCCCATCTATGTGCCATAGGGTTAGTGGGGATCTAACATGGTACACTCTTCGATGGATCCTATAGCTCATGGGAGCATTCTCACTTATTCGGACGTCCAGGTAGCATGATCTCAGTCTCTTCTGTTTTAATAAAACATTTTGGGATACTAAGTATCTCTTGAACATTTGCAAACCTAAAGTAAAACAGAAAGGATTAAATTGTGGATTAATTGTTAGACAAAAACAAAATTTTGCACTTAAAGAATAAGCTTAAGAGAGAAAGAAGCTTAAAAAAAACTCGCCAAAGCGTGGATTTTTATTCAGCCCCCCTGTCATGTAAACCTTTAACTTATCGTCAGAAACATGGGTGTAGTTTGGCCTAGCTGATAAGAGTTGGATTCTTTCATGACTCGAAAGAGTGTTCTCCTGGACACTGATAGTTTTTGGCAGATTTTTTCGACTGGAACTCTATGATCTATAAAGACAGCCAATTTATGTAAAATGTCAGGATTAGGCAACTGTAATAAATTACCTAACAACTCTTTAAGTTGAAGTATGTTAACTTTAATACTGTTTCTAGAACGGGTGTTTCTCCTGTGGGGGATAAAACTACAAAAAAACAAACAGATGAAATCAATATGATATTTGGTTAGGTTAATTTAGGGTAAACAAACCCATAGGGATTAATACAAAGGTATATATTAAGCTAATATTGCACTAACTTCTTATATCGAACACTCAGCAGTCAGCACTGTGATATTAAATTCTTGCACAGACTTATTACAAATTTACCAGCCATGATAAAAAACGGTTTAGTTTTAAATTTGGTGTCGGTAACTTACCAGTTCATAACGTGTTTTTCGAGGATAGAAAGTTCTATAGATGCCCCACACGTGAGGCACTTTTCGAATAAAACTGACATTTTAACTATGAACTCAGCTGACAGGAAGAACTGTTCCACGCACGGCTTGTTAAAATTCACGCAGCATGTGGCGCTACTGTTGTCAAAATCGAGGGAAAACTCGAGGGAGATGCCGGTCTCTATAGTTTGTAGGACTATTCATTATATTGGCCGCTAGATGGCGCCAAAAATTGCCAGGTTGAGGTGAAGGGTTGAGGTGAAGGGTTGAGGTGACGGGTTGAGGCGATGGGTTGAGGTGACGGGTTGAGGTGAAATAAGTAGCACTAAAAACTTGCTATAGTGATGTACCACTGAGCTATCCCATGCTACACTTCAATGAAATTTACTTTAGTCAAGTAGACTAAATCCAAAAAAGTTAAATAGACTTTATTCAAAAAAAGTATAGTTAATAAGTAAAGTATAGTATAGTATAGAATAGTTCAGTACAGTGAAGTTGTCACCTACGGTGCTGCCCTCACGGGCAGGATCGTGGGTGGCAAGGGCCCTCTAAATTTATGTTAAAGTTAAGAACCCTTGCCCCCCTTTTTTGGTCAGTATCCATGTAGTAGTAAAGTAAGTCATCTCAATTGTCCCTCTGTCACCACGTCGGTAAAAATTGTCTCCTCCACCGCATTTACAAAGAAATAAAGTATTCTTTCCCATCCGTCATCTTTTCCATCTTTTTTCATTCATCCTGTCATCCCTCATTTTCTGCTACGACGTTACATGCACGTTAACGTACGTAACAAATGGTGCTGAAACCCGGGATTTAACGAACACGTGCATTTTTCTTGTTATCCCTAGTAAAACTTGTTAGATTCAGTAAAATTGTCGGGTATTTCCTGTTGCAAGACTTTGGCATACGTTTACGCCAGCCTGAAGGCAGAGCCCGGTCTACCACGCGTTGCGTATCTGACTGTATCGTCGCTGTATCTACGTGAATCATCGACATCCGTTTACGTGTGACTACTTCTTTGTCTTTGAACGTTTCTACGTCATGAGTGAAGCCGTAGCAAAAGCCGAGAGTATTGAGTCGGGCGGCAATATCTCTATAGTAGACGAAATGAAGCCAGAAGAAGTGAAGAATGAAGGCCTCCTCCTCCCAGACAACGATCTCAAACAGAAACGTGGGAGAAGAAAGGCGGCCCACACGAAGTTAACGAATCAGCTCAGAAAAGCAGTGGCAGATCACAAGATGGGAGCCATCAGACTCAAGAAGTTGCAAGTTGCAGCATGGCGAGACGAATTAATTCGTATCTACGAAGACGTCAAAGATCTTCACCACACGTATATGGAGAGCTTGCCCGATATTACGGATCCACAACGTCAAGCATGTGAAAAATGGGAGGTACAATTCGACACCGACCACGTGGAAATCCTCAACTTCGCCATTAGGTATGCCACGTCGTCACGTCAGTCAGCCAGCTCTATTGGTACGACAACTTCAGACGTCACAGTTAGCACCACGCTATCACAGAAGAGGTCTACCCGCTCAGTGTCAAATGTTTCCCTTGGTCAAACCAGCCAGCGTGATCTGTGCATCCAGAAACAGATATTGGAACTGGAAGTCAAGATGGAGCGTGCAAGAATCCAGATGGAAGCGAGCACCACGTCGGCTACGGAAACGTTAAGCAAGGCGCTGAAAGGCATGGGTGAGCACCTGAGCAAACTCATTGACAGCGCGGAAAAGACGTCATCGGAAATCGCCGCTAACACCAACTTGGTGAAAGATTCACGTCAGTGTCTACGTGAAATGGATCAGAAGATCAAAGAGGTTAACTTGGATCTAAATGCTCAGATTGAAGGTCTAAAAACGACGATGGAAGTCAACAAGATCCATCTGAGAACGATACAAGAGCAAGTTCTGGACCAAGAGACACGCCTTCCAAAACGATCACAGATATCCGCTGTTACACAAGACATCTCTGCTCAGTCGTCCTTAAAATCAATTGAGGCCACAGTAATGCACCGTAGAGAATTGTCTAATCGTTATGTTCCAGCCGGTACCTCTGCACAGAATCCTACTCAAAGACCCTTGACCATCATGCCTTCAACCTGCAATCCATGCCCACCCCTTGGGTACGATACGTATTCGGACACGACCCCTGAACCTCCACCTGCCGCTGGCCCTTCCAACCATCCTCATGGTGGCTGCTGTAGTCGTCCACGTACTCCGAACTTCACGATCCAGCCGTTTGATAGAAATCCGAAGAACTACGCCCGGTTTAAGGCTAAATTTTGAGCCTTATACGAACACGAATACAACGGTTCTCCTGCCCTGTTGTTCATGTTGGAAGAGCTGCTGTCGAAGGAGGTCCGGAATGAGATCGGTGAGTGCCTGCAGACGACCATTGCGACCAGTATCCGGAGGCAGCAGAGAGCGTTCGAGGAAACTTTTACGTTGACAACTACTTCGATTCCTTAGATTCCGAAGACGGGGCAGTAGAACGGGCAAGCCAGATGAAGAAACTCTTACAACTAGGCGGTTTCAATCTAACGAAGTGGACGTCCTCATCAAGGAAGGTTATATCGGCTCTACGGGAGTTCGGTTTGGCTTCACCAACACTGGACCTTGATTTCGAGAAGTTGCCCATCAAGGGAACACTTGGAGTGATGTGGAACGGAGAAACGGATATGCTGACGTTCAAGATACG
This sequence comes from Daphnia magna, assembly GCF_020631705.1. Classification (NCBI taxonomy): domain Eukaryota; kingdom Metazoa; phylum Arthropoda; class Branchiopoda; order Diplostraca; family Daphniidae; genus Daphnia; species Daphnia magna. The sequence goes on from NC_059191.1 coordinate 3,534,740, forward strand.
GAAGCAGCCTAGCCATGACGTTCTCACCAAAAGGAATTTCCTCAGTATAATCTCCAGTGTCTACGACCCGTTGGGACTCGTCACTCCTGTTGTTTTCTTAATGAAGTCACTTCTGCAAGATATATGAACGTACGAGAAAAGGATCGGCTGGGATGACCCTATCCCCGAAAAATTAGGCCAACGCTTTCACTACTGGTACGAGCATCTGGATAACCTGGAGTTGTTAATAGTACCAAGATGTTTCCGGCATCAACGTGGACGTTGGACGCAGCAGCACCTGCATGTATTTACGGATGCAAGCACAATAGGATTTGGAGCTGTGGCGTACTTCCGTTTCATCTTCGAGGACCAGTCGATCAACGTATCCTTCGTCATGGCTAAAACTCACGTAACACCAGTAAAAGCACTCACGATCCCAAGATTAGAGTTGCAGGCTGCTGTAGAAGGCTTAAATATCGCCCTAGTAATCGGTCGGGAGCTCGAAATCGACGTACGTGAAGTTACCTTCCACACCGACTCTCAAACCGTCTTACGTTGGATCCATTCTCGCACTTGCCGATTTGAAACCTTCGTGAACAATCGGATTGGCAGGATCCTCCGGAACACGAATCGAAGACAATGGCGTCACATTTTCGGAATTAATAATCCAGCGGACCTGTGTAGTCGTGGCATTGACCCGAAGAACGTCGACGAATTGGTGAAATTCCACGAGGGTCCATCGTTCCTGAAACTCGATCTGTCGGAGTGGGATATTTGGGAAGAGATCGCAGAGCCGGAGGAAAGGGACGTTAACGTAATTCGAGTCTTCATAGTCAAAACGGAGGACGAAAATCACCAGATTGATGACTGTGTAAGAAGGTATTCCAGCTTACTCAAGATCCAAAGAGTTATCGCTTGGTGCAGAAGGTTCGCGACCAACGCCAGAGCTAAGATGGGAATTTACAAGCCAACCGTGGGAGAGTTGACGGCCGAAGAAATGGTGACGGCCCTCACGCTTTGTGTCAAACGTACCCAAGGACTGGCATTTGCGGAAGAAATCTACGCCTTGAAAAAAAGCTTGGAGTTGCCTCTGAAGTCAAAACTACGCACGTTTAGCCCTTTCCTGGATGAAACAGGACAGCTACGTGTAGGCGGACGTATACTTCAGGCTCCAGTTAATTATTCCACAAAGCATCCCATCCTGCTTCCAGCCGATCAACTCCTGATGCAGAGGATTGTATGGGATCATCACACACGGAATCTCCAAATTAAATCTGAAAGATTGCTGGCGGATTTACGTACACGTTACTGGATAATCTCTGGACGTAACGTCATCAAATCGGTTGTCAACACCTGCTGGCCTTGCAAGCGGAGATCATCGAAACCCATTCCGCCACTCATGGCATCGTTACCAGTTCACAGGCTTACTCCCTATCTTCCACCTTTCTCGTATACGGGAATCGATTACTTCGGCCCTCTAACGGTACGAGTCGGTGGAAGAGGATGTAGACACGAGAAACGTTGGGTATGCCTGTTTACGTGCCTAACAACTAGAGCCGTTCACCTAGAAGTCTCCGACGGTCTCAGTCTCGAAGAATTCATGCTATGTTTCACTCGGTTCGTGAGTTTACGTGGAAAGCCTAACGTTGTTTACAGTGACAACGGAACTAATCTCGTCGCTGGGGAACAAGAACTCCGCCAAGCTCTAACGGAGTTAGTCAAACAACACCGGGAGTTGCAGTCGAAGATGGCATGCCAACAAATAGAGTGGCATTTTTCTCCTCCTCACGGACCCCATTTCGGTGGAGTTTGGGAGAGGCCCGTGCAATCGTGCAAGCGAGCCATGAAAGTCAGCGTCGGAAATCGCTTGGTCACCGACCGGGTCCTAAGAACAGTGATCGCAGAAGTAGCAGCCCTTTTGAACGCTCGGCCATTAACCCACCTCAGCATGGATCCAGAAGATCCCGACCCGTTAACGCCGAATCACTTTCTTCATGGAGGAGCCCGTCCCCACGTGCTGCTAAAGTTGGGAGATGCTGGGAACATGGACGTCACAGCAAAACAATTCCTCCAAAGCCAGGCCATCATACAACATTTTTGGAACAGATGGCTTCGTGAATACGTTCCACACCTGACGGATAGGAGGAAATGGTCGGAAAATCGTTCAAACGTTACCGTCGGAGACCTAGTACTCGTCATTGAGCCGAATACTCTACGTGGACAGTGGCTGTTGGGAAAAGTGATAGAGATTCTCCCCAGTGAATCTGATAACGTTGTACGAGTGGTAAAAGTGCAAATCAGCAACCACAAAAACCCCTGTATTCGTCCAGTGACTAAGCTCTGTGTTATGGCTACGGCCAAAGAGCAGGACGTTTACGTAGAAAGTGAAAAAATTGGGTCATCTGAGTAAAAATCGAGATCGTTAGGTCAAATGTAATGTAAATAGTCAATCCTTGTATAAAAGTAAAAAAAGGGGTATAAATTGTAAAATGGTAAAATTGTTAAATTGTAAAATGTCAAATGTCAAAATGTAAAACTGGTTGATATAGTCATACGTAACAATGTAAAAAGTGTGAACCCCAAAGCCGTAACGTAAAATTTCCGATAGCAACGCCACCTATACCTAGTTCAAAGGGCAAAGGCAAAATTAGGTCGCCTACTGTTTAACCCTTGGCCGCTTAGGGAAACTGTTTAGTCCCTTACGAACAGCAGGCGACAGTTTACCCCTTGACTTTGGTGTGTGCTACACGTGGATCATCTCTCGCTGTCGACGTTCACTATGGCCTAAAATCCAGCCGAATCCGCCGCATCCATCAAAAACAAATTGAAGGAGTCTCGTGAAAAGGAAGAGGAGTGCGTGCGGAACCTAAAGGAAAACCAACTTCAGTTGGTTCAAGCCCGAAAGGAAGCTGTAGACATTATTTACGCCCATCAGCGCGTGGTTCTTCGCCTGAACGAAGAAATCGCTCAGGGAGCAGAGGAACTCGTCAACGTGCAGGTCCACTACCGAACTGAGAGGGAGAAAATGCTGAGTGGATTTGTTGGAGACCTGCTGCGCAAGATTCGGGAAAAAGAGGTAGCCGAAAACGTGCACGTAACGGTTCCAATTCACGACGCCCCGAAGTACGTTGTGCCCCGTCACACCCCGACCATCCACTGTTTCTTGCCCGAGCATCTGGAGAAGCCGGGATCTTATCGCTGGACTTTGAAGATTGCGGAATGTGAGGAGTTTATGACTCTCACCAACCAAGATCGCCTGGAGCTTCTCTTTACGCAGCATCGTTGCTTCGGGTGTTTTTTGCCCGCCTCTGTTGCTGGCCATCACACCCTGGCCGATTGCCCGCATCCGCGGTGCTGCAATCTCTGCAAGGCGGGAGACCATCATCAGATCCTGTGTGGCCCGCGGAGCTCTTATAAGAGGCTTCTGCCTAAAGAAAACTAGACATCGACGTAACTAGCTTTGGGGTGGTATTTGTGCCTTTTTTTCGCCAAACTGATCGTTTCTGTTTCCCCTTTTTTGTTTTTTGTCGCCTGAAATGGTATCTATTTTTGGTGTTGTACCTGTGGACAGGTGGGCCCGCTATCATCTACGGTGCTGCCCTCACGGGCAGGATCGTGGGTGGCAAGGGCCCTCTAAATTTATGTTAAAGTTAAGAACCCTGGCCCCCTTTTTTGGTCAGTATCCATTTAGTAGTAAAGTAAGAAAATCATCTCAATTGTCCCTCTGTTACCACGTCGGTAAAAATTGTCTCCTCCACCGCATTTACAAAGAAATAAAGTGTTCTTTCCTATCCGTCATCTTTTCCATCTTTTTTCATTCATCCTGTCATCCCTCATTTTCTGCTACGACGTTACATGCACGTTAACGTAAGTAACAGAAGTATAACATAGTAAAGTATATCATAGTACAACAAAGCATAACAAACTATAGTCTAGAATTAACAATAATATAGTAAAGTATAAAAAGTATTACTAAGCTAACTATTCCTCGGACAATAATAGAAATACAATACTTAACTAAACTTTACTTTTTATAATATTTATTGCTGAATAGTAAGGTAAATAGTAAATTTACTTTATTCAACTTTATTATTAACTTAACAAACTAAATTCAACTACATAAACTTATGCAATTATACCACATCTAGATTTGAATCTTAATCCTTATTCATAGTACTTCAGTGCTATACCACTGAGCTACCCAATAATATAATCATATGAATCTTTACACACTGTATAAACCGATCTGAACATATCATTTAATAACGACTAATTATAATAGATCCATTCATAGAAATAATCGAATCAACTAGTATTACGTGGATGAAAAACGCAGCCAACACACTGAATGCAAATTTAAAGCTTTGGCTGAGTAACACTGTAAAAATTTTATGCATTTCACTAATCCAAAATAAAATTCGTTAAATGGTAAGAAATTCATTAATATTACCTATCAAATAATAATATATTCTTACTTCTGTTCTAATGTCAAATTTGTTTCGTGGTTCTAAAAGAAATGAAATACAGCAATTTTTTTTTTCACTAAAAAAGTTTATTCTTTTTAAACATATATATAGATTTTAAAAATACATACACAAATACAACTCACTTTAAAACCAAATCAAAAGAAAAAAACAAAAACAATAAACGTAAATAATGACATAGCTAAACAATCACACAAAATTGGAACGCCCACCACGGAGATTATGTTGAACGGAAACGAATCGGAATGAGCCGTACGCAGAGTGATCGGAAACAATTCCGTTCCCCACCACTTGGAGGATCCGTTTTTGACCGACAATCTAAACGGATCTGTTTCCGTGGCCAGATGAAGACTGTGTTGGTTCCGATCTCGCTGTCGTCTAAATCGGACCTTCTAGCGGGGAAAATCGCATCTATGTCCGATCTAGCCATTCGATGCCATTCAATGTTCTTTCACTAGAAGGCTCTAGTGATCGGACACAGATCCGTTCTCGAAAACAACTTGGTATCTATGCTGCAGGTCATTGTTTACATTTTTTTATTGTTAATTTCGATTTTTAGTTTATTGTTTAATTGTTATTATGTTAGTTTTGGTTGTAGATAAGTTTAAATATGTGTTTTTTATAATAATACTGTATTGAAATGTATTGATCAACAAATAGGCAAGAATATACTTTAATTGGAAAAAATTTTGTGTTTCATTTCTAACGAAGACTGAAATCTATCACCTATCTGGTAGTATTACAATTTTCTTCATAAATAATCAATTCAAATTATTCTTTAACAGGCGTTTATTTTTATTTAGTTAGAATGAAAGGTTAGTATGCCTTATAGTGTTATTTAAGGCTTAGCTTTAAACATATGTAAAGAATGTTGGTTACGTTTAGAAACCACGAAGAAAATTACACACTAAAATAAAAAATATGAACAATTATAACATTACAAAACAAACCAGAACATTAATGAATGAGGTAACTTATTTCCTATATATTTTTAATGATTAAGTCTTTATATTATTCTTTTATTTTTGTTTTATAGGTTTCGGACTCAAAATAACATTTAGTTCGAAGTCAGCACTATCTGTCTGAAAGAAAGCTTGCCAACTTTAAATTCTAGGACTAATAACATTTCGTTTTAATTTAGTTAGACTAATGTTCAATGTCTATGTATTCTTTTTAAGAAATAATCCTGAATGTGTGTTTGTGAATCTTATTCTTTTTTATGTTTTTAAATAAATATACTGGTATTTCATCTTTGAAAACATTAAGCCTATCTTAATAATTCCTTTCCCAGATACAACAATCTTCTTGTCATTTTAATCGTTTGTTTTACTGATAAGCAAATTATTGCATAAAAATTTTAATTGGGCATGCAATGATAATGACCGCCCTAATGGGCGTCGTGAGAGGGTAAGATTATTGTAATTTGTAGTACCAAAACTATAAATATATAAGTATATTCTTGCATCGAAACATGCTAAAGGTTTTAAGGTACCTAATAATTTACTATTTTATTGATTTGTCGTATATTAAGACCCAAACGATATACCCAAAGTTTCATAGTTTTGGTTCTTTTTCCCTCCCCCCAGAAAAGTTATCAAAATAAAAAAATTTGCTGCTGCTGCTGCGGCTGAAATATTGAATGCATTATAAAAACATTAACAGAAATCGATAGCCCTTAAAAAGAGCTATCTTTTCTGTGAATATGTTTTGAAAAATATTGAAAAGCAAAAATATCCTATGACATGAAAATTTTTTCTTTTTTATCGAACCAGCGCAATACTGGACCCAAGTGGCAAAACGCAATAACATAAACGCTGGAAAAAAACCCAGTGAATTGCAGTAAACTATTTTTTTGAAGTTTTGGCAGGACAATAGATCCAACAACGGCAGCATTCCCCGTTTCATAAAACAAACTAGTATTTCAAAGTTGAGATCCGATAATCTAGTCCTTTTTGCTGTGAAAACAAAGCCAGCAGTGCTGAAGACACGTTCGCATGCGGCCGACGACGGTAATGCACTATTATACTCCCTAATAAGAGAAAGAAATAGTACATTTGTACAAAAGAAAAAAAAAGCAAAAGAAAATTACACGAAGATTTTCTTTATAGTAGGGAACCTTTCTAATGAACTTAATTCCGTATTCCCGTCGTTAAAGTATATATCCACTTCATCACCCTCTAAGGATGTCCATCTTTGTTTGTATCGATCTGGAAACCTAGGCGTTTTCGTTGGTGAAACATCACCACCATTGTTTCTTTTAAAAAAAATACAACAAATTGAAAATAATGTTATAAACAATTATCAGTAAAGAAATAATTTACCCAGAGACAGGATTCAAATTGGAAGCCTTGTGACGACGAACTGTTGATTTTAACAAATTTATCAGCTGCTGCTTCTCACTTTTATTCACCCAAATAGTTTCAAAGTTCGGGTCGGAAATTGACACAAGTCGCATGTGAACGTTCTTAAACATTTCTCAAAATCTTGTGTAAAGACCAGATATTGCCAGAACAAAAGCTTCAGAATGTACGATCGAAGAATCTTTGGAAAATTCTTCCACTTTTCTTGCAACAATTTAATGGTTGGGAGAACGCAACTTAAAGATATTTTCTCTTCATTCTGAAGAACGTCCAAGGCTTGAGTGAAAGGCTCCATGATTCTTACATATTCCAAGAGGAATTCTTCTTCGGCTTTGATAAATGGTTCAATGTTGAAATGAAGAAATACTTCTGATAACTCTTCGTTTTTCGATTCAATTAGCTTCGTGACGCATTCAACAGGGTCGTAAAAAGAGTTCCAGCGCGTAGCATTATACAAAACAAAAAGGACTCCCAGCTGGTTCTTTATATAATCTGAGACTAAAGAGCTACGGAACTGCTTATTCCAGATCTTTTGGAGTTTCGCATCTATACACTTCTTCATTTTCTTGAAAGTCACGTTATAGATGTTGCTGGCGTCGGGGTGACTTTTTCAAGCGCCATGATTAAGTTAGTTTTTGAGTTTGAATATTCTCTTTGAAGTCTCTCAGTAAAAAAATATATTTTTTTTTACAACTAGTTTTCCAATAAGGCCTCCCATCAATTCGACAAATCCTTCCCTCTCCACTTCAATCAGAGGAATAGTATCCTTTACAATAAATTTCTACAAATAAAACAGGATGGATGATGAACAATTTATAAAATGTTTCGTTTTGCTTAAATAACCATAATTTTGGTGTCCAGATCTTTTATCTAATTTGTTTTGTAAGAGAAGGATCTTTCAGATGGACCCAGTGTTTGTCAAAATTGTGAGTGTCTTTCCCACTGGCACCAACAGATAATTTTTTCCCAGCTGCAAATTCAAGATTGAAGTCGTTCAATCTTGATCTATGGAATGTCTAGAAAAACCTTAAAATATAACATCATCTTACAATCTAATCTATAATGACTTCAGCCATTAATGATTCAGAAATCATATTGACTTACAAATGCCTTTTTGTAATCAAGTAGACTAAGCACTGAGACAAGATCTGAATCTGACTAGAATTCTCTAAAAATCTTTTCACTCTAGTGACAAATTTAAAGAAGTTATATTTTTTGTTCACATATGGCGCTCCAGTTAATGATCTAAATTGAACACACCCTTTCGATCTCAATCTCGACCTCGATATGGGTCGCGGATTAATCGCTCGTTCACGATCAGCAAAAAGTGATCGAACGATCAAATCTATCTCAATCAGAAATCGACCACCACAAGTCTGCTTGCACCTGACATAATAACAACAAGGTCTCTGAGACGGCGTCTTAACGTGCAGACGATAAATACGCCAATGCTAAAGGATAGGGCCTTCCAAAGAATCGATTCTTTTCCGATCTTTTAACGATTCAATACTTCACCATCTAGCCAACACATACTTCACATTTAATCCATAAACAGTTTAAGTGTTACTACGTATTATTACTATAAAATATATAATACATTTTATTCCAGATGTTACGTCTTATATATTATATACAGTCATATGCGGAAGTTTCTTAAGCAGGCAAATGGGTCGAAATCCTTCTATTTCTTTTTGATGGAGGGGATAGTTTGGTGCCTACCGTACCCCTTTATGCTATTCCTATTTCTCTTTCTTTGCAACCCGCGAAAAAGGTGCAACATTAAAAGTAGGAAAATTGACTGAAACATAGAGGAAGAGAAGAATGGAAAGAAAACGAGGGTATAGTAGGCACCATAGTATCCCTTCCATCCAAACAAAATGAAAGGATATAGACCCATTTGCCTGCTAAAGAAACTTGCACGCATGACTGTATATCCTATATGATTACATCCTATATATCCTATATACTACGTATAATATATATTAATAACTTAACGTTATCCGTAAAAATATAAATATGGAATAGACAAATTTGACAAAAATGGGTAGCCCACATCAAGACGTATCCATTTCTGTTGAATTATCGCTTTAAATGGATCTACTTGAGTAGTAAAACGATTGGCTATTTTTTGTGTAGGTCGGTGTGGTTTGACGGGTCTCAGGGAATTTCCTGCCCCAATAAAAATTATAATCTAGAAAACAATTGGTTAAAAATTTATAAAAATTACCGAAATGGATAGCTCTTGATAATCCTAATCCATTTTTGTAAAATAATTGCTTAAAAAGTAATTACTTGAATGGTAAACCGATTTGCCATTTTAAGACAGGTCGGTGCGGTTTACTGGGTAGCGGGTTATCCCCTCCTCCCAGTAATACATGAAATTAAAATAATTATTATCGGGAAAACTATAAGCCCGAAATCAATAAATTTATATTGATTATACCCATTTCTCGAAGATGAAGAGCATTTCCTAATTCAACCGCGCCATTCTTCTCGATTCCAAATCTATTTGCCGCTGCTACTAGTGTTGGATAAGTTTTAGTATTGTAAACTGCCTTTGTAGGATTGGCAAAGCTTTGAACAACAAAATTTTCAACCGTTTGACACTGTTGTTTCCAGAGAATGCAACATTAAGCCATTGGAATATAGAAAGGTAGTATTAATGATAGGCGTGTTTTGTAAAAAACATGTCTTATTGGATAATTACATGTCCCTGAACCAATTCGGTGACCGAGGCGTTGTTGTGTAATGGAGCTGGGCTTGCTTTACAGTTTTTTTTTCTTGAACTCCGACTCTTGCTGTCGATTACGATTCCGTTCAGTTCTTTGAAGTCACATAGATAATTAGCATGAACCAACCAAGTCAACATTATTCGAAATCACCAACAACTGGATTGACTTTTGATCTATATAAAAGCTCAATTCATTTGGGTGAATTTTCAAGTCACACTGGCACTTCGCATGATCCACAGAGTCAAGGTAAATCACTTTCAGTGCATTTGACTTAGGCTTGTAAAATTTGCAACTGCAAACATCAAATAGCTCATCAATGTAACCTTTGAATTTTTTGGATTCAGCTGATTCCCTGAACTTAGAATTGAAATGCCGTTACATGTTATCAAACTTTTCTATTAATCTATGCTCCATTTTGAACAAATTAGCTTTGGTGGTGGTCAGAATTGAAGCTCTCTTCGGACTGTCCATAACTTCGACGACCATTTCGGAAATGATCCCACTCTTAACACACTTCGTTAATTTCGGAACATCCCTTTGGTATTTCTTGAATTCAAATAAACACAATTCATTTCTCACTGTAGGTCATTTGTTTACTGGCAATGCACAAAGTTGGCCAATGAAATAATTGTTTGTTGCATTTCGCTTCGAAGGAGCCGTAGTGGACAATGAAAAGATAGTTAGGGGAGACCGGGGCTAGTCCGTGTAAAATTCTATTTCATGGTGATGGAAGAAACTTAATAATGTCTAATACCTAAGATGTATTCGAGATGAGACGAGAGAGAACACATTGATAATGCAAGGTAAGATCAGACTGAGAACAATATAAACGTCGTAAAAGACGTAACAAAAGAAAGCGACGTGAATAGGATCTTGGTGACTTGATAAAGAGATAACATGAGAGATTGGTTTGTGTGACGCTAGATGTCCCAAAAACTCAACACACCTCCTCAAACCAAGCGATAGGTAAATATGAATAAGAATAAAAAGAAGAGATTAGAAAAGGGAGACAACACCAATTCGAGCCCTGATGAAATTGAATTGGGGTGTCGGTAGGGGCTTCGTGAAAATATCAGCGAGTTGATGTTGAGTGTCAATATACATAATTTCAATGAAGTGGGAAGCCTGCTTCTCCCTGATAAAATGGAACTTGACATCAATATGCTATGTTCGCTGATGATGAGCCGGATTATGAACTAAACTTATGACGCTCTGATTATCGCATAAAATGCGTATAGGGCCAGGTGGTAGTTGTCCGATCTGGCTAAGAAGGCGTTGAATCCAAATCGCTTCCTGGATGGCGTTACTGGCTGCCACGTATTCAGCCTTTGTTGTGGAGATGGCAGTGTAGGATTGTCTTTTACTTCCCCAAGATATGGTGCCGCCAAGATGTAGAAAAATGTATCCGGATGTTGATCGACGGATGTTCACGTCACCAGCATAATCAGAGTCGGTGTATCCGACTAGATTGGTGCGTCCTACAACTAAAAAAAGAATTCCGTGTGTTGTAGTCCCTGCTAGATATGACAGAATGCGTTTAACGGCGGCCCAATGAGCTTTGCCAGGATTCTTGCAGAAACGGGTGGCCTGGCCTACTGCAAAAGAAATATCGGGGCGAGGGCAGACTGCTGCGTAAGTGAGGCATCCAAACTCTTTCGTCATATGGTGTGCTGGACATCTTCTGGATGTCTTCCGGAGTAGAGGGAGACATGGAGGAATCAAGCCTTGCGTGTGGATCCGCCGGAACAGTGATAGGGTGACACTTTTTCATATGAAAGCGCTTTAGCATTCGAAGAATATATTGCCATTGAGATAAACGCAGCTTTTTCTTAGGTCGGTCGTGGGATATTTGCAGTCCAATGAAGAAATCGGCTGGACCTGAAGTCATAGAGAAGTGAGATTCTAGGTATGACAATATTTCGTCGTTTGTTGAGGATTTTGTGCTACACATGAGACCGTCGTCTACCCAGACGGCAAGGATAGTAAATTCTGAGTCCGTTTCACGATAATAGACGCAAGGGTCTGCTGAGCTGCTAAGGAAACCAAATTTGGTAATGAAAGTGCCAAATGTGATGTTTCACAATCGGGATGATTGTTTAAGACCATAGATTCCTTTGTGGAGGCGGCAAACGAGAGATTCGTTTCCATGGGCGATGAAGCCTTCTGGTTGATTGACATAGAGCTCTTCCGTTACTTCGCCATGTATAAATGCCGTCTGCACATCTAGTTGCATCATGTCAAGATCACGATGAGAGGCGATGGAGAGTATACAGCGGAGAGAATCAAGTTTGACCACGGGTGAGTACGTCTCCAAATAGTCCACACCTGGTCGTTGGCTGTATCCTTTGGCCACGAAACGCGCCTTGTGACATTTGATTAATCCATAGGGTCCTCGTTTGAGTTTGAAGGTCAATCGACACCCAATTGCTGACCGCCCTGTTTGAAGGGGAACTAGAGACCACGTTTTGTTGACCATCGAGGTTTGATATTATTCGTCCATGACAGCTTTCCATTTCGCTGAATCGGGACCGGAAATGGCTGATGGAAAATTGGTTGGTTCTTTTATCTCTTCAGTTGACAAGTTCGGTACCGAGGACTCTTCGGTCGCCAACTCGGCCCATAGTCGTTTAGGTTGTGGTTCTCTGTTGGAATGACGTGGTGGGACTACAATAGGAGGGACCACAATGGAAGTGTCATCAAGTTCTGGCGAATTAATGAAGTTTGGATGAGTCGGCTGGATAATTTCGTTGAACAAAACATCGCGACTAATTTTGATTCTACGGCTCGTTGCGTCCCATAGTCGGTACGCTTTCGTGGTGTCACAATATCGAACGATTGTACACTTAATACTCTTTGGGTCTAGTTAGCGCCGATTACAGTCTGGAATGTGCATATAAGTTTCACATCCAAAGATTCGTAGATGATCGGGTTTAGGTTTACGTCCGAACCATAGCTCGTAGGGTTTGGTCGAGATACTGCTGGATAAAGTACGGTTGAGAGTATAGACTGCACAATTGTAAGACTCCGCCTACAGCTCCTGGGGAATATTCTTCATGTGTAGCATTGCACTCCGCTCTGCTTCACCTATTGTACGGTGATCACGTTCTGCTACGCCATTTTGTTGCGGGGTGGGTGCTACGGTTGTCTCGAGACGAATACATTTTTTGGTGAGCCAATTGACAAACTCGGTGCTGAGTAATTCGCCGCTCGTCTGAACGGAGTGTGTGAACGTTGTGATTCGTCTCGCTTTTAATTTTGCAAATAAATAGCTTGAAACGGTCGAAGACATCTGATTTCAACTTCAGAAAATATATAGCGCGATATCCCGAAAAATCGTCTTTAAATGTAACATAATATTTGGATCCGTTGGGCGAGGATTGTTGCATAGGTTGACAGACATCAATATGCACAATTTCTCCGATCTGCTTGGCTCGCTCACGACCTGTCTTAAATGGTAGCCGATGTATCTTTCCCAGAGCGCAGCCAGAGCATACTTCAGTTGTGATTGAGTAATCATCGAGTCTTATGCCATGCACCATGTCGCTAGATGCCATCTTGATAATAGTCTTGTAATTGGTGTGAGATAAACGTTGGTGTCATACCGAAAGGGGTAATTTGCCGACTGTGGCGGTGCGTGCGATTGCCTCGTTTCTGATGATAAGAACTGTTGTAATGTTGAGACGGTATAATTCCTTTCTGCTGCGATTTCCTGTCATTACAAGAAGTCCATTTTTCGTAAAAGATACCGTCTGTTTCGTGAAATTAACGTCAATTCCACGATCGGTGGCTGATGCTATGGACAAAAAATTCGTACCAAGGCCTGGAACGTGAAAAACGTTGTGAAGTGTAGAGTTATGCTGAATACCGTTGATGTCCATGACTACATGAACGTCCCCTCTTCCTCATACAGTTAGTTTGACTTCACCGATCCCTTTAACAGTCCGATGTGATGAAATGATGAAGTAATTGCTCATGCGGGAATGGTCATCACACATGTGATGAGTTGCTCCGGAATCTGCGAACCAGGTTTCTTTGTCCATGGAGACTGAGCTGGCACCGAATGCCACACCATTTTCATCTTCGTCATCATCATTTGGCTTGTCAAAGGTTACTGACTTGGCAAATTTTACTCTAGGCGACGTCTTTGATATCTTAGATTGGTTCCTCTCGTCGCGTTTGCGTTTGTTGCAGTCAACTGCATAGTGGTCATAGTTTCTGCAGTACTCGCATTTAATGTCTGGATGACCAGCTTCTGCATTGATGCGTCTGGTGCAAGTTGATTCTGAGTGATTAAATTTTCCGCAAAATTCACATTCTTCCCGTTTTCATTTTCGGTCTGCGTTGTCTGTTGGTCTATACGATTTGTAAACAGGTCTTCCTGACCTGGCTGCAAAAGCTTCTGCTGGTTGTACGACTGGATGGGGAGGTGTAGTGGAGCTACTGTTCCTGTGTTGTTCGTTCATCAATTTAGTGATGAGCTGCGGTATCGTCTTCTCAGTCACTGGGAGATTATCTCATACTGCTGTGAAGTGTCTGAATTCGATTGGAAGTGTTGACACAATTTTAGTCATGATCTGGGATTGTGTTATTGGACTTCCAAGATCTTCGAGTTGTTGGGCAAGACCTTCAACGGCAGTGATGTGAGACATCATATTGTTTCCTTTGACATACTGGTAGTGAAAGAAACGGGCATGTAACACATGAGTGTTTGCTGAGGCATTTTGTAGATATTCAGCTGCGAGTTTAGTCCAAATGGCAAATGCAGTTTTGCAGTTGACAAACGCCCGTTGTTCTTTAGGAGTGATGGTGGACATAAAGATCACTTTAGCGTCAGTGTCTTGTTTTTTATTTCTTAATCTCCTTTCAGTTTGAGATGCTTCCGGAAACCATGTGAGGTTCTGGTTCTTTAGATCTTCCCTGTTAGGAAAAAGGTTTGGTTTAGTACGGTCTGATAATGATGAAATATGATTCATTTTCAGTGTAAGTTACCTCTACGATTTCGAGTAACTCATGTTGTTCAAGGATTAGCCAGCAATTGTATTTCCACAATTGAAAATTGGTGCCATTGATAGTTCGATATGGCTTAGCTTAGATTTCTCAGACATGTCTAGAACGTTTGGTTAATCTGGGCCCCTAACCTGTAAAATTCTATTTCATGGTGATGGAAGAAACTTAATAATGTTTAATCCCTGAGATGTATTCGAGATGAGACGAGAGAGAGCACATTGATAATACAAGGTAAGATCAGACTGAGAACAAGATAAACGTCGTAAGAGACGTAACAGAAGAAAACGACGTGAATACCATCTTGGTAACTTGATAAAGAGATAAAATGAGAGATTGGTTTGTGTGACGCTAGACGTCACAAAAACTCAACAGTCCGGACGCGGGTCAAACCGGACATTTGAGATATCTTTACTAGTTTTGTTTTACTAAAATCTAATAATTTTAAAAAACAATGATAATTAATTCCGCGTTCGGGGACAAAATATCAAACGAATATCTTAAAAATTGAACGAACCAGCAGGGGTGATTGCTTTTGGTAGGCGAGATTTTTAATTTAATTTCTGTTGTTATTCGTCTCAGCTATTCATTTATTAAAATAGAAATCTAGAATAATTCCACAGTATTTTATTTTCATTTCTCTATCCAACAGTATTCTTAGCAGTTTAGAACTTTCATCGTTTTCAAGTTACCGATGCTTTTCCGCGAACCCCGTCTTGGAGGTAGGACCGGACAAAAAAAGGGGGGGTTAATCCGGACATATCTTAGCTGAGAAATCGGTGATTGTGCGGTCTTTTCGTAACAACCAAGCTTGTTAGTTATTACCATTTGACATTGCCGGCTAACTTCATACGGAAGCTTCCAAGCCAATCACAGCTAGATCTGTTCCCTGTTCTAGTACGTAAGAAATATGAAAATATATAAGAAGAAGCAGTAGTAGGGTAAAAGAGCGAATTGGAACATCGTTTGGGCCAACAATCTTCCTTATGGAGAATGCGTGTAAAGCCGATCTGCTAATTTGGGACAAAAACCCTAATTCGTGGGACACTTTTTCTAATTTGGGACAATCATATTTTTTAAAACTAATTCATTCATTCGATCCAGTTTTTAATTCTGAATCGATTTTCTTAAGACACCAAACGGGGTGCAATAGGAAAATATTGCGAAATTTATGATTTAAAAAACCAAAACAAAGAGCTGTCAAAACGAGACTTTGTCTGTACAGGCCTGTGTACTTGCAATCGAAACTCATGTCAACCACAAAATATTTATTTTTTCTAAACTTATATCATACTGTTCTCTTTAAGTAGCCAATAGGCCATCATATCATGGTAAAAAACAAAAGAAAATAAACGTGACTGGAATTTTTGAGAAAATAGCATAGAAATTGCCGCAAGTATGCCGTAATGTCCCAAGTTATGAACCGAAAAGAATCACCTAAAATTTACTATGTCCTAGCCAGTATCAAAGTAACCATGTTCCTAAAGTGTATCTTTACAAGGCGGTAAAGTGTGTTACTACTGCAGGCGAATATTAATCTAATTAGTGATTGATCTTGATCTCTTTTTTCCATAAGCACCCATGACGCTAAATCTGAACAGCAGACTACGTAAATATGGATAAGTTGTACAAAAATTGTGTTTGTATGGCAGTGACAAAGTGGTAGAGCATTAGTGTGTGAATTCTACAGTCGTTGGTTCAATTCTGAATAGTGATAGAATATTATTAAGTGTTTAGATTTTCAACTAACTTTTTATTAACCATAAGGATTTGTAAATTTTTTTTTTGCCACACATTATTTTAAGTTACCTTTGCTAATTATTAGCATCTGTGGCGTAGTCGTAAGGCGTTCGGAGGTTCAAAACTGCTTACGGACTATCGCTTAGGTCTTTTTCTTGATTCTAGAATTTTTTTTTCACATATTAAGAGATATTTTTTAATCATCAAAGACTCCCTAAACTGACACAATAACAGCAAGTGTTTGTGATAAATAGATTCGTTTCAGTTTCCTCTAGAATATTATTGATTTTTTTACTAAAATCATGCGAGAAAAATTACTTAGCTTGTGTTTGAAATTGTTATGTTTTTTACATAAGCTCCCATGACGCCCATTTGGGACACCAAACTGTACACTAAATGGCTCGATGTTGTTTTAGGTTACGTATACTATTTATCAGCAAATGTGGCGTAGTCGTAAGGCGTTGGCTTGCAAACTCTGTGGTTGAAGGTTCAAAACTTCTTATGGAGTATTTCTTAGGTATTTTTCTTGATTCTAAATATTTTTTCCCACATATTTCGAGATATTTTTTAAGCATCAAATACTCCCTAAACTTACACAATAACAGCAAGTGTTTGTGATAAATAGATTCATTTCAGTTTCCTCTACAATATTGTCACGTATAAAATGTGTGTTGTACCACGGTGGCGGGATTGTGTGGCTTAATGTTGGATGCGTGGTGTGGTGTTGTGTGTATGTGTGTGTGTGTGTGTGTGTGAATGACTACGTTTCATGTCCGTATGCGTGTAGGTTTGGCGTAGGCATGACGATCTGGAACGTCATGCAAGGCGACTTTCGACGAAGACCCTACGTAGTAGAGGTCACCTTAGCGCCTATATAAGGTTCCCCAAACCCGGTAGAGTTAGTTAGTATGTAAGAGAGTTAGAATGTGAGTGAGTTAGTGTATCAGTTGTATGTGTGGTGAATCGCGGGTGTAGTAATTGGTGGAGGGCACTGTCCCCAAGTTAGTGTAGTGTTAGCAGGGGGCAGTGAAAGTGCCTTACCGGGTCCGCGTTATAGTGTTTACGTACGAACCGGCTCAGCGGGGTGCCTTTTTCTGACCAACCTTCTTCCGCCAAATGTTCCCGTGACAATATTATTGATTTTTTTACTAAAATCATGCGAGAAAAATTATTTAATTTGTGTTTGCAATTGCAATGTTGTTTACATAAGCTCCCATGACGCTAATTTGGGACAGCATACTGTACACTAAATGGCTCGATAATATTTTCATTTACGTATAGTATTTATCAGCACGGCGTAGTCGAAGGCCGGTTATCAAACGGGGTCAAGGGCAAACCTCTTACGGAATATCTCTAAGTCTTTCTTGATTCAGATTTTCCCCACATATTTAGAGATATTTTAAATCATCAAATACTTCCAAAATGACACAATAACAGCAAGTGTTTGGATAAAAGATCGCCAAGTTCCTCTACAATATATGATTTTTACTAAAATCATAGCGAGAAAATATTTAATTTGGTTTGCAATTGCAATGTTTTTACATAAGCCCCAGACGCTAATTTGGGACAGCAACGAACACCAAATGAATCTTATTATTTTAAGATACATTTTAGAATACATAGCTGTGGCGCAGTCGCAAGGCGTTGGATTGCAAACTCGTTCTGTTGAAGGTTCAAAACTATTTAGGGACAATCTCTAAGGGCTTTGTTTTTATTCTAGATTTTATCACATTTTAGAGAAATTTTTAATCATTAAAGACTCCTTAAACTGAAACAATAACAGCAAGTTTTTGGGATAAATAGATTCGTTTCAGTTTCCTCTACAATATTATTGATTTTTTTTTACTAAAATCACGTGAGAAAAATTATTTAACTTGTGATTGAAATTCTAATGTTGTTTACATAAGCTCCCATGACGCTAATTTGTGACAGCAAACTGTACACTAAATGACTCGTTATTATTTTAAGATACGTTTTTTGTATTACATCAGTTGTGGCGCATTCGTAAGGCGTTAGATTGCAAACTCGTTGGTTGGTGATTCAAAACTGTTTAATGACCATCTTTAACGTTTCTTCTTCATTCTAGATTTTTAGCACATTTTTAGAGATATATTTTAATCAACAAAGACTCCTCAAAATGACACAATAATAGCAAGTGTTTGGGATAAATAGATTCGTTTCAGTTTCCTTAACAACATTATTGATTTTTTTACTAAAATCATGTGAACAAAATTATTTAACTTGTTGTTGCAATTCTAATGTTTTTTACATAAGCTCCCATGACGCTAATTTGGGACAGTAGACCACATACTAAATGACATGTATACATGTTATAGTTTATTCACATTTTTCGGCAACCGTGGCACAGTCGTAAGACGTTTGACTGATAATTTGATGGTGGATGGTTCAATACAATTTAGATGCCAGTTACGAATTATATTTTGTATATATTTTTTGAAATCACTTTTGTGAGGTATTTTTGAATCGTCAAATAACACTTAAACCAGCACGATTTTTTAAATTTTTTAAAGATTTAAAGATTCGTTCCAGAACCTTTAACAGAACTGATAAACGTTTCACTTAAATTATGGGACAATACCCGTCTAACCTGCGAATGGAATTCTAGTGTTTTTTACATTTGCCCTCGTGACGCTAATTTGGGACAGCAGACTACATATTACATGACACGTTACATTTTTGCAACACGTTTCGTGAATGGTGGCTCAGTCGCAAGACGACGGAGTTGCAATCTAAAGTACGATGATTCAAAACATATTGGGAACTTCTTATTTTTCATTTTTTCCTAAAATATGGCTTACATCACATTTTTTGAGATAATCGTCTAACACACCTAAAACTAACGTAATATCAAAAAATATTGGCAGTAATAGATTCCTTATAGTTGCTTCTACAAGGTTGAGAAATTTGTCGAAAAAATTTATTTGTGGTATCGGCTTCGAGGTTCGAACCACGATTCTTACGAACAAGAGGTCAGTGCTTTGTCTCTGAGCTACCCATCTCTATTTAAAAACATGTGTTTATCTAGACCATTTTTCAATGAAACCGCAAAATTCAGTAAAAAATATTGTTGTACGGGATATTATCGGACTTTAGAATACGGACTGTTGCACAACAAAGAAAACAATTAATGAAACATTTATGTTATTCAACCAATGCTAAGGCTTGAACCAGAACCCTTTCGTCTCAAGACCCAAGCACTCATCCACAGTGCTAACCTGGTAACCCTACAAAAAAAAATTTTGCAATCCAATGCACTCTGAAAAGTGGGTCCTAAATTAGCGCGTTTGCTTAACACGCAATCATATGGGGCAAAAACGGGATAAAAAAGGTATTTTTAATAAATATTTTTACTTAAACATTAAGATTTATAAGTAAATTCCTATTTACGCCGAGTTAAGGTGACATGGAAAACGTGAAAAAGGACGGAGATTTCAGAAAAATCTACAAATAAATATGTGTTCCGCTAAGGGACAACATGTTAAAAAATAAATGTCGTTTACGTAGCTCATGAGATGAAAAAAATTACTGAATTGTCTTTAAAATTATGTCAAGTTTATTACCTTTGAAGTTACGAAAAACAAGGTAAAAGGAGATAGCTTTAAATTTTTTGAAGTTTCGAGGATGAAGCCAGATTTGAATCTAAGTCCCAAAAATATTTTTTCATTATTTTTGTCAAACGGATGCAAAAAACATGAAAATATTAGATATCAATCGATTTTTTTTAAATTTTGGATCGATTGATTTAAATATATGGAAAAAAAAATTTTTTGCGTTTTTTTTTTAAATCGGTGTCCCAAATTGGCGTCGGCTGTCCCAAATTAGCAGGAATAGGGGTTTTTCCTTTTTCCGCATATTGAAATTAAAATAGTATTTTATGGGACAGACTTTCCCTTAATTGGTAGAACTTTTAATTCTCTTTCTTTTGATATTATTAGTAAAAAGGTTTGTTTAATATTACCTTAGATATATCTGTTGCCCTCTAAGTATCTGCTAACAGATAGTACACTCTCAGGTTTTTCGCCCGTAAGCAAAACGCACAGATTTCAATTACCGTTTTCTCGGGTAATATTATTATTTATAATTTGCCCTTTGGACGAATTGCATAACCCTCATTTTAGTTTATAATTCGCCTATTAGATATTTCAGTAGACCCTCCATCGGAATTTTATTGGTGAAATGAAAAAAATTGTATCCTTTGTCCCAAATTAGCAGGAACCGGGCCGGTGTCCCAATTCGCTCTTTTACCCTATATGTTTTCATTTTCATCCCGTTGTTCACGCTTGAATCGAACTCTTGTTTTTCTCTACTTCAACCTCTTGCTACACTTTAAGGTTAGTAGCCTAACCACTTTAGCCTCTTTGTTTGTTACAGCAATTATGTTTTCTGGTTCTGTTTTTAAAAGATGGAACGTCATTACGTTCGGAACAGCGTCCGTTTGCATCTGAAGAAAAGCTCCAGTGTGCCTTCACTGAAGTGATTGAAATTCGGATGACTATTAGAGCAGCAGCGGAGTATTTTGAGCTAGCAAGAGTGACTATTTCTGAATTCGTTACTAAAGTCCGTGCAATTGGGAACGTTGTACCCAATCAGTTGAAACGCTGTTGTCCCGTGCATCAAATTTTTTGTTCAGCATTAGAAATGGAACTCGCAGAATATTTGAAAAAATGTTCACTTATGAGCCATGGCCTGACGCCTCTGGAAACGCGTAAGCTTTCCGTTACTTTTGTGGTCGCTAAAAGTGTGCAAGTACCACCAAATTGGAAAAAAACTGAAGCTGCCTCTCACGATTGGTTCTCTTCTTTTATTAAAAGAAATCAGACACTATCAATCCGCGCTCCAGAACAAACAAACCAAGGCCGCGCAAGCAAATTCAACAAAACAGTCGTAGCAAAACTCTTTGAAAATCTGAAGGAAGTGATGGTTCTTTACAATTGTCCAATTTTCCGTATCTGGAACACCGACGAGACAGGCATTCCAACAGTGTTGGCTCCCCCAAAAGTCGTCGCTACAAAAGGCCTAAAGCAATTGCAACAAACTGTCTCTCACAAACGCGGCGTTAATACTACTATGCTTGCCTTCATATCTGCTGGGGGCACGCACATTCCTCCAGTCTTTATTTTCCAGCGGAAGAAATTTTTGCCGTCTATGACACGATCCGGCCCTGCTGGATGCAAAGGCCTTGCCCTTCCTTCGGGTTTGATTACTGCAGGTACATTTCTTGAAAGCCTTAAAAATTTTGTCGCTTGTACGGGTTGCAACAAACAGCCGCCTCATCTCTTATTACTGGATAATCATTCAAGCTATCTAGATCTGAAAGTTATCAACTTCGCCAGAGACAACGGCATTGTGATGTTGACATTTCCCCCTCATTACCCTCATAAACTTCAGCCCCTTGACGTGAGGGTTTATGTGCCATTCAAAGGAGCGCAAAGGACTGCATTTTACGATTGGCAAGATCTGGATCCCGGCGGTAGAATTTTGATTCATCAGATTGCGGAGCTCAGCCGGAAGCTGTATGAACTTTCATTCAGCACAGCAAACATCATCAGTGGTTTTCCGGTATCTTTCCATTCAACCTTGATATCTTTTCGGATGAAGATTTGTTGCCGTCATTTACAACTGATCGGCCCCAATGTATCTTCTTCTTCATTTCTTATAAATCTAGCTCGCTATAAATTTCATTTCTATTTCTATTCTTATTAAAGTTTCCGCCAGCGCCGTCGCTTCAACACCGGTCGCCGCAGACCTGGCTACAACTGCGGCTGACTCCGTCGCTTCAACATCAGTCACCGTGGACCGTGCTACAACTGCGGCTGACTCCGTCGCTTCAACATCAGTTGCCGCGGACCGTGCTACAACTTCGCCAGAGACAACGGCATTGTGATGTTGACATTTCCCCCTCATTACCCTCATAAACTTCAGCCCCTTGACGTGAGGGTTTATGTGCCATTCAAAGGAGCGCAAAGGACTGCATTTTACGATTGGCAAGATCTGGATCCCGGCGGTAGAATTTTGATTCATCAGATTGCGGAGCTCAGCCGGAAGCTGTATGAACTTTCATTCAGCACAGCAAACATCATCAGTGGTTTTTCCGGTATCTTTCCATTCAACCTTGATATCTTTTCGGATGAAGATTTGTTGCCGTCATTTACAACTGATCGGCCCCAATGTATCTTCTTCTTCATTTCTTATAAATCTAGCTCGCTATAAATTTCATTTCTATTTCTATTCTTATTAAAGTTTCCGCCAGCGCCGTCGCTTCAACACCGGTCGCCGCAGACCTGGCTACAACTGCGGCTGACTCCGTCGCTTCAACATCAGTCACCGTGGACCGTGCTACAACTGCGGCTGACTCCGTCGCTTCAACATCAGTTGCCGCGGACCGTGCTACAACTGCTGTCAGTGCCGTCGCTTCAACACCAGTCACAAACCCGAGCACTTTTGCATCACAAAGGGTCGTCACACATGAAGAAATTAGGCCTTATCCACGAGTTAGTTAGGATAGAGTGGGAACAGCTCCTAGAAGAACAACCGGTAGAACGCGCATCCTCACTAGCACACCAGAGAAAAATTCTTTGGAGCAGGATCGTCCAAGAAGTAACGTTAAGGATTCTGCTCCTCGTCGCAAGCAAACTAGAAGAACGCTAAGTAACAAAGAGAATAGCGAACCAGTGGTCGAGTCCGCCGACGACTTTGACTTAGTTATCGACCCATTCGGCCAGCAGCACTTCCATCACCAAAGAGGACTCGCACGGGAAGAGTTGTAAAAATAGTCAATAGGACCGATCTATAATTGTTCTTTATTGTGTTATGCCATTAAATTTCCTAGTTTCTTATATTTTGTCTGCCTAGTCTTTGGGTTTATCCTATCGTCAACATAGATTTTGCATGTAGAATCAAACTTTTTGTGTAAACATACTTAAACTATAAATTTTCTTAAAGATTACAATAAGATAAGCAAGTTAATAATTTATAAAATTTTTTAAACTGGTTATTTGGAGCCTTAATACGGTTGTCCGGTGTAACCCGCACAAGTTCGGTCTTACCCCGCGTCTATTTTCCAGTAGAAAATTTACAAAATTTCAAAATTATATAACTCATCTGTCTTATAAGATATAACCATGTGAAAAATATCAGTTATAGCGCAAATTACAATGATTCTGTTGGTGCAAAAATATTTAAGGAATTCGTAACCGTTAACAAGTTATGGCCTAACAGCGAATTTCGTCCGGACTAGCCCCGGTCTTCCCTATCTTAGCAAGAAACACGAACTGAATGACCTTGGTCATTCAGAGACGCCTTTGCAACTATCTCTTTGGCTTCTGGTAAAAAAAAGCACCATTCGTATTTGGCGCGAAATATTAGCGGGAAAAATCAAAATTTTTGTTTATCTGGTAAAGTATCTGTAATATTATCAGAATAACATTATTTGTACATGTTAAAAACATCTTTTAATCTTCTACAAGAATAATCAATTCCCGATTTCCTCAAAAAAATTTTAAAGAAAACTTGGTTTAAAACAGGCGATTTCAGCGCCATCCACGTATTTCCCCGTAAAATGAAAGAAAATTTCATTGTTTGTGCGTAATATCAAAAACTACTTTAAAATATAAAAAATTTCTTTGTAGATAAACAGCTTATTATGTCAGGTGCAAGTTGCATGTTTAGTTTCTTTTTTTATGTAATATTAGCCACGTTAACAAGAAAGCTATCCGCCCACGAAAGAAAATACCACAAAGAGCTAAAATTTATTTTTTTGTGTGCCAAATGATGTTCTATTCTTTATTCTATTAGAATATCATTATGTTTTTTATTTGATCAAGTAAAAATATCCTTCCCTATAACCAAAAGTTTAATCACAAATAAAACAAAATAATAAAATGACCATACAATACCCTCGTCCTTTAATGGGATAATAAATACAAATTATTCATATTTATCATAAGAAGAATGGACTTGAGTGCTGTTCCTCCGCTCCCCAAACAATGGTTTTTTACTAGATATTTATGAGTTAACCGAGTAAAAAATTTAGCAACTGAACCAAAATCTTAATAAATCCTCTGTAATATCCGGCAAGTCCAAGAAATGAAGTTACTTTGTCAACACAAGTTGGCGTTTTATAATTAACTATCCTATCGATTTTCCCAGGATCAGATTGAATACTGTTCGTTGAGATAACATGGCCTAAATAATTTACGCAAAGTTTTATAAATGGGCATTTGTTATGTTTTAATTTTAAATTTTCTTTTTTCAATAGAGCAGTAAAACATCCTACGTTGCACGTTCTCCACAAATGCGAAAATCTTATTTGTGTCGAAGTTGGTCTGCTGCGGCTGCAGGGTCTTATGGAGAAACCAACTTCTTCATGTTAAAAAATAAGTTTTCGTAAATATAATTAAGATTTTACCCCCCTTTCTTCCCAGCAGTGGGTACCCTATTCATTTGTTCATTTCCCAATTTAGTTTTCTAGCCCTAGTTCTATCTAGTATATTTTTATTTAGCTATTGTTTGTGAATGGTTTGTTGTTCATCCCCTTGTAGCAGACGAATTTTTGCCAGCAAACGAAATTCTTCTGCTAAAAGAGACGAGCAACTTACAAACAAAAAAATAAAAAAATAGAGTAGATAGAACTGTGGCTAGAAAAAAAGTGGGAAATGAAAAGATGAATAGGGTACCCACTGCTAGGAAGAAAAGGGGGAAATCTAAATTATAGTTATGAAAACTTAAATTTTAACGTGAAGAAGATGGTTTCTCCATAAGACGCTGCCGCCGCAGCAGACCAACTTGGACACAAATGAGATTTTCGTATTTGTGGAAAACGCACAACGCTGGATGTTTTACTGCTCTATAAGGTAAAAAATTCTCCAATATCTTGCAAGTGATCTTCAAAAGTGCCTGAAATTGATGTATATCAGCCAGCCCCACTAGTGACAAGCAGACCAAAATACAAGGAGACTAGTCCTCAGTCATAATTGGACAGTCAAGTCCACTACATGGTGTCAGAAGTAAAGTCAATTGATTGCACGTCTAGTCAGCATGGCAAGTGATTTACATCCGCCGTCATCCTTCACATTTTATGGCAATCTTCCTTCAAAATGGACCCTGTGGAAAAAGCAGTTCGAGTGGTATCTTAAAGCCACAAAGAAAAACAAAAAAGGCGAGGATGTGCAAGTTGGTGTGTTACTCACGTAGTTACGCCTCGAGGGTCTTCGAATCTACGAAACGTTCACGTGGTCAGCAGTAGCTAACGACGCGTGCAAGATTGCTCCAGTTCTAGCCAAGTTTGACAATCATTTCCAGCCAAGGAAAAGTCAAACTTTTGAACGCTACAAGTTTCTCACTCGTCATCAACGGGAGGGTGAGTCGTGTGAGTCGTTTTTGCTAGAACTTCAGTCCCTCATCGCAACGTGTGAGTATGACGCACAACGTGACTCAATTCTGTGGGATCAGATTGTGATTGGTGTTGCTGACGTTAAGACACGTGAAAAATTATTGTTTGATCCTCAACTTACGTTGAAAACGGTCATTAAAATTCTTTGAGCCTTCAAAGTAGACACCGGTGCCTCATGCAACGTGTTTTCTCACAGCTTGTTCAACAAAGTCAATCGCTCCAAGTCTGACCTCAAGCCGGGCCCTCAAGTTCGAACATACAGTGGCCAGTCCTTAAACGTTCTTGGCCAACAAAATGTAACGGCATGCTATCAGAAGAAGCGATACATCATGCGAGTGGTTGTAATTGAAGACGACAAGGTGCCAATTTTGGGCCTGCCCAGCTATCGTGACCTAGGTCTTGTTCAGACTTCTCCAAAGTAACAGGTCGATGAGATGAAGGATAGCAACGAGAAAGAAACTAGTTGCCACTTGAGTTTCAAGCCTATCAGCATGTTTTTAAGGGCATCGGCAAGTTACCCGTAAAACACGACATCAATTTGAAAGATAATAACGTGCCTGTGGTTCGGCCTCCGCGTCGGTTACCTTTCAAGATTAGAGACAAGGTTAAGCAAAAGCTGGACGACATGGAGAGACTTAACTTGATTTGCTAAGTTACCTAGCCAACGGAGTGGTTGAATCCGATGCTGGCAGTTCAAAGGACTGGAGGAGACGTTCACATCTGCCTTGACCCTGTCGATCTGAACAAGGAAGTCAAGCGTCAACACTACCTGGTCCCAACGGCACAAGAGCTGTTCGCTCGAATAGGTAACACAAAGTATTTTTCCACGCTGGACGCGACTTCTGGTTTCTTGCAAATTCCGTTGTCTGAAACGTCTAGTTACGTGACCACTTTCGCGACGCCTTTTGGCCGTTATTGGTTTTTGCATTTACCGTTTGGAATCTGCTCTGCGCCAGAAGCGTATCAGCAGACCATGGAACAGTTTTTCGGGGATCTCGAAGGCGTCAAGATCTACTTTGATGACTTCTTTGTGTGGGGTATTACTAGAGAGGAACATGACCGACGACTGAAGGTGGTTTTTGACAGGTGCCTCAAAATCCATCTAAAGCTTAACGCAAAAAAAGTGCAGATTTCTACAATCTGAGCTGAGCTGCCTTGGATCGGAAATGTCATCTCCTATCGGCAGTTAAAGCCAGATCCCGCCAAAGTTGCAGCTATAAAGGCCTTCTTCAACGGCTGCTTGGGATGATTAACTATTTGTCCAAGTTCTGTGAAAATTTGTCACCCATCGTGAAGCCGTTGCGTGACTTACTGAAAAGCGATGTGGAATGGGTTTGTGACAAAGGAAGGGCTCGAGTTTTTCAGTCAGTGAAGGAGTTAGTTGGTTATACGCTTGTTTTACAGTTGTTTGACCCCGCTTCGGCCGTGACAGTTTCAGTAGACGCGTATCCTTATGGGATCGGAGCTGTTTTACTTCAGGAAGGTCAACCCGTCGAGTTTGCGTCACGCACGTTGACCGAAATGCAGCGTCGATACGCCCAAATTGAAAAAGAACTACTAGCAGTTCAGTTTGGGTTGCAACATTTCCATCATTATGTCTACGGGAACGAAGTTACTGTCGAAACGGATCACAAACCCCTGGCGGGTCTCGTTGACAAGCCAATTGGTCTGTGTACCCCTAGAATTCAGCGTATGCGCCTTCAGCTTCAAGTATACAGTTTTCACCTTCTTTACAAACCTGATAAGGAGCTGTATCTTGCCGACACGCTGAGCAGAGCCCCGGAGCCGCGCGAGTATTTTACGGACGTGTCCCAGTGCCTTGAGGAACACGTACATGCTTTGCTGAGTTATGTAGTTCTGGAGCAGTCGGCTAAAGAAAAATATGCAAGAGCCAGTAATGAAGATCCCACCTTGCAGTTGGTGGTCGGCCTCGTTGAAAAGGGGTGGCCCGATCATAAAAGAGATTGCCCTGTTCCAGCCAAGCCGTTCTGGTCAGAGAGAGCGGATTTGTCTACGGCAGGTGGTTTACTCCTTCGAAGTCATCAATTGGTGGTCCCATTTAGCCTTCGGCAGGACATCTTGAAACTGATTCATGGTGGTCATTTTGGAGAGACCAAATGCTTGGAAAGAGCCAAGTCGGTGGTGTATTGGCCAGGTACACCAAACAAATCCGTAATCTAGTTACTGAATGTAGCATCTGTCAAGAACGGCGCCATCACAATCCGGCCCAGCAGTTGTATCCATCATTAGTTCCGGAATACCCGTTTCAACGCGTGGCCATGGATTTTTTCAGTTAGCAGGAAAGGATTATTTTTTGTTGGTGGATTACTTCAGCAAGTGGCTTTGTGTAGTCACCATGACTTCAACAACCAGTCCCACCACCATCGACGAGCTAGACAAAATCTTCACTGATTTTGGCGTTCCGGAATACCTTTTGTCCGACAACGGTCCACAATTTGGCAGTGCAGAATTTTGGGCATTCACTCGGGGCCTCAACATATCTCATCATACATCCAGTCCGTTTTACCCGTAATCAAACGGCCTGGCTGAACGTTCGATCCAGACGGTCAAAGGCTCTTTTTCAAAGTCTATAGTGGATGGAAAGTCGCTTCAACACACTCTTCGAGCTAT
Source organism: Daphnia magna (assembly GCF_020631705.1). NCBI lineage: Eukaryota > Metazoa > Arthropoda > Branchiopoda > Diplostraca > Daphniidae > Daphnia > Daphnia magna. The sequence continues at coordinate 3,563,082 of NC_059191.1, forward strand.
CCGCTCAACTCCAGTCGGTGGCGGTCTTCCATCGCCTTCAGTCCTGTTCCGGTTTAGGAATCTACGAGGGAGCTTGCCCTTTGTCGCAGAGGTATTCTAGCACCAAAATGTGAGCAGTCGCTCAAGTTTTAAAGCAGCGGCAGGCCACGGTGGCTTTTCATCAGTCAGCAGCGCGTCCGTCTCGAGCATCGATCCTGGCTCTAAATCAGCACGTACGAGTACGGGTACGTACAACGTATAACGTAGTAGTAGTAAGCGGGAGGATGAGGAGAAAAAAAGGTGAGGAGCAGACACTTATTGAGAGAAGGAGAATCGTACTGGTAGCGATACACTAAAAGAGGAAGATTTGAAGAACTTGAAAAGATAAAATTGTACGAGTAAGAGAATTTTACGGGAAAGGCACAAAAATAAGTGAACTGTTGAGAGTTCAGCTAAAAGGTAACTGTTTGTTCAGCGGGCTGCCAATTGTCTGATCTTTCGTTAAAATTAATTTCGTATCTTGTCAAAATGGCGTGATGCTGTTGACGTGTCGCTTTGTGGCGTGTGCAGCCAATTAATACATTTTTTTAATGGCTTGATTGGCGTCACGCGTGCGTCCAATCAAACGGATGTTTATCAAATGGCGTGATGTACGTCGCATGTGTGACCAATCAATGGATGTTTATTTAGTGGCGTGATTGCATCGCGCGTGTGAGTCTGACAGCAGAGATTCATCTCGGTGAATTTTCTGACGCATGTTATTGTTGTTACGTGGTTTAAACATTGGGATAATACGTGAGTACTGGTAACAAGTAAATAATAAGCGAACGACAGGAATAAGTGAATAATAAGGGCCTAATCATAATAATGAAATAATAATGGAAAGAAATCAACATGATAAAGTAGGCAATAAAGATACGTTTTTGGAGGCTTAGTTTCACATTGCTCAGCACTTCATTTTACTCGAAGCATGGATTATTAAAATATTCCCGAAGTTATCACCTTAAAATTCTTAGTATAACAACCAATACCTCCTACAAAAAATTGGCTAGTCCATACACCTTACTGACAAAGTACAATTTGTTTAAAGTGAATAAAAAGTGCAAGAGATTGCTTGAATGTGGGGACGATGGCTACCCAAGATATTCAGAGCTGCGGACATCGGAACTTAAACGAAAAAATATGAAAAAATGCAAAAAATACATGAAAAAAAAAATTAAAAATAATAGAAAAATATGAAAAAAAACAACAAAATATACTTAAAAAAATAAAAAAATATTTTTTATTTTTATATTTGTACTCCCAAATGAAGAGTTGACAACCCCCCCCCCCCGTCATTGTCACGACACTTCCACAACACGGTTTGACCAATACTGACTAACCAAGATTATAATCTCAACAGAAACTGAAAATTCCAACAGCTAATCCCATCCCAATACCAGAAACTCAGCAACAAGGGAGGATTTAACAAACAACCAATGGTGTGGTTAAAGTAACTGGGGTGGATTGTCAGAAACAGCATAGGCAGTGAAGAACTGAAGACTTTCCCACAACAACCAGGTAAGACAAAAATTTTTGTTTTATTTATATTTTTGGAGTACTGGTAAGATAAACAAGTATTAACTTTGTTGACATCATTCTGTTTATTTGCTTCACTTAAACTAATAAACTTTGTAGTTTTCATAACTTACTTATACAAGGTGCATGACGACACTGAAAACAAAGTTTTAGAACATAACTACATTATGGAACACAAGATCTTTGTGGAATGCCAGTGGGAACGCACCATCAGTAAACACTTATTGATTAACCTGGCGCAATTACATAAACTATAACTGTTTTCTCCTACTTACATGTTATGTTTTTCACATTTCATAGACCTTATTGGTGTATACTCTACTATATGTGGATCGACGAGCGTGGTAGAATTGTATACTACTAAGTGCATGTGTAAAACAGCGATTATGCATGTATACTGAAGCAAATGTATAATGACCCGGTTAATTTTTTTCTTTCCTCGGTACAACGTAAACGTGAATGCAATTCTTCCTCAGATATTTATGATTTCGCCGTTTCTGAAACCACACGTCTCCACACTGAGCTTTAAAGGAATTCATCCTGACGGTGGGGCAGGCTTACGGTGTTACCACGATACCATATTATTGATTTCTTGACCTTATCTGTCACTGAAACTTAATTCATAAATCAATTCGTATCTTTTTCTCAGATCGGCGGTGCTTGTTCCCAATTTGAAATACTGAATACATGGATTGGCCAACAGGCTTAGAGGAGCAGTACTCTTGCAACTTGAAACATCTCTTTCATATCTTCGTACAAACCAAAGTTTTCGTTTTCATACAGTACCCGCAAAAAGTGTCCGAACACGGGCCTTGTTTTTGACTTTTTTACATGGGATCACACGGCGGCGGGTACCTAGCGTGGACCGGGAAATGGGTCTATAATGGAAAATTAAATAAATTGGGAAAAAAGCAATAACATTTTACAGTTTTGATGACAAAACAACGAGCTATAGGGTACAAATTTTTGAATTACCCCTAGCTTCTATGGTGTCTTATGGCACCATGCCCAATTTATAGATATTTATTTCGTACGTAAGGAATCAATATGTACATAATACAATTATTCCGTTACATAAAAACTCTTTTAACATTAGTCTATGGTAATTGCTATAGTGTAATGTTAGTATATAATTAAGGGGATTTTTTTTTACAGCGAGGGCCATACTTTTTCCCCGGCAAAACTAGTTTAATTTCTTGCAACTAAGGGCGCTGGTTTTACAAAGGAAATGGTTTTCGTTTTTGAAAACCATGGTAATAAGGAGAAAACCTTTTCCTTTGTAAAACCAGCGCCTCAGTGGCAAGAAATTAAACGTTTTGGTTTTGGTTTAGATATTGTCTGAAGCGAATTATATCGTGAATTATATTGTGCCGAATCGAATTAGAGCAAAATTTTTTTTTTTGCTGTTAAACTAGTCTGACCAGCCCTTAACTGATTTAGTATACATTTTGATCACTTTTGGGATTAATTGAAAAAAAGTTCTCATAATGTCGAACAAAAACAGCTGACAAAAAGCTTTGTTTGTTCCTGTAGAAATCAGGGCAGGAATGGCTGTCATCCGAGACTTGCCATCGTAGGTGATGGTGCTTGTGGTAAAATCTGCCTGTTGATTTTGTTCAGCAAAGATCAGAGTAAGGAAGTGTATGTCCCCACTGGGTCATTCCACGCGAAATCTGCCAATCGTGTTCAAAATTTTAAGATTTTTTTTTGGAGGGGGGGGGGTTGGGTAAAGATAGGCAAAAAAACGACCCTGAAAGTTTCAGAATTGTCGCTTAATTAGTTTAGGAAATATTTAAATGTTAAAACTTAATTTTTTAATTTTGCCGTGAGATAGAGAAAAAAAATTTTTTTTTCTTTAATTGTGTCGTTTTTTCTGGTTCGATTTTAATAGGACCTAAGCCATTGGATACAAACCAAAAGAGGGTATATAATATAGCACATTTCTGCCGTCGGATGTCCGAATCATGGTGGAACAGAGATATCGATGTACTCAATGGATAGTTCCAGGGATGCCCGTCGGCTAGTCACCTTGGAAGTGCAATGGATGTGCGAAAATTATTTTCTACGGACCTCCTTCCAACAGCCAAGAAGATTTTCGATTGTTTCATTTAAGGATCGGCCTCGAGCCAATCGGAACGCTTTTTTGCCAATCGGGTTTCTCATTTCGGCCCATCGAGGTGTGGCTCAGGGTGGAAAATTCTTCTCCCCAAATTCAATTGGGGTTTAATCGAGGTACTTAATCAGGGAAGCTACCCCGATTGTAATCAATCGATTCATCGATGCAAAAAACAAAATCGATTTACTGTTTCACCCAATCGATCCGATAACAACCCCGGATAATACTTCGTTCTACCCGCCTGCCTCGATTTTTACTCTAAAACCGAAAGAACGGCATTTTAAAAAAATTACGTCGGGGCAATTGGTTAACCTCAAATTTTTCCCCGCACCATCCCGGTTGAAAAAGTGGCACCTCAATTCAGCCCCAAATGCACTTTATCGGTGCGGAGCGGTTAACTCGATTAGAAGGTATTGGGGCTGATCGATAATTACAGTTTATTCACTTCTGGTTTAACCTAAGTTCGACATCATCTTGACTTCTTAAAAATCCTGTTAGTGATTTGTTATCGAAAAAAACAGTTTTTTTACAGCAATTCGATTTGATTGTTCGAAAATAATAAATATTATACCTTTAGATTGGTACAGTGGAATAATATTCGACTGTGATGCGGGAGACCCGAGTTTGAATCCAGATATAGCCTATTGTTTTTTCAAGATAAGAGGTCCAATACACGTCATTTTTATAGCCAGATGAAAGCCCGTTCGGATATCCTTAGAAAGTCCGACGGCACTGTTTAGGGCGGTCAAAACCACAAAAAATTACATCCATAGAACATCCAAATTGGATGTCGGGCTGTCCGGCGGATATCAAAAAGATGTACTCAACATTCGACCTCGACATCTG